>NW_012098388.1:1459704-1462505 GCF_000951045.1 Mandrillus leucophaeus | reverse complement strand
GTCAGTTAAAAATAAAGAAAAAAATAAAAAAGATTTAGAAAAGCCCTCATGACACATGAGACACCATAAATCAGTTCAACATATGCAAATCAATATATACTAATCAACATATGCAAATCAATAAATGCGATACAACACATGAAATCTCTGGGATTAATAAAAATACAAAAACATCAACAGAATGAAGGACAGAAACCATATGACTATCTCAGTAGGTGCAGAAAAAGCATTTAATAAAATTCAACATCCTTTCATGACAAAAACTGTCAACAAACTAAGCATAGAAGGAACATACCTTAACATAATGAAGGCCATGTATGATAAACCCATGGCTGTCTTCATACTGATTGGGGAAAAACTGAAAGCCTTTCCTCTAAGAATGGAAACAAGACAAGTATGCCTACTTTCACCACTCTTATTTGATACAGTACTTGAGTTTCTAGCTAGAACAATCAGGCAATAGAAAAAAAGTTATCAAAATTGAAAAATAAGAAGTCAAATGTACCTTTCTGCCAATGACATGATCTTATATCTAGAAATACCTAAAGACACCACCAAAAACCTCTTGGATCTCATAAATAAATTCAGTAAAGTTTCAGAATACAAAATTAATATACAAAAATTAGTGTGTTTCTATACACCAATAATGAACTGCTTGAGAAAGAAATCAAGAAGGCAATTCCATTAACAATAGCTATAAAAAATTAGATATAAATTTAACCAAGTAGGTAAAAGATCTCTACAAGGAAAATTTAAAAATGCTGATGAAAAGAATTGAAGAGGACACAAACAAATGGAAAGACATTCCATGCCCATGGATCAGAATAAGTAATGTCATTAAAATGCCCATACTTCACAAAACAATCTACAGTTTCAATGCAATCCATGTAAAAATACCAATGCCATTTTTCACAAAATTAGAAAAAAACAATCTTAACACTTGTATGGAATAAAAAATGAGCCCAAATAGTCAATGCAATCCTGAGCAACACTAACAAGGCTGGAGGCATCATACTGGCTGACTTCAAAGTATATTATAAGGCTATAGTAACCAAAAAAGCATGGTATTGTTATAAAAACAGACATATAGGCAAATGAAAGAGAGTAAAGAACCTAGAAATAAATTCACATATTTACAGTCAACTGATTTCAACAAAGGGGCCAAAAACATTCAGTGGGAAAAGGACACACTCTTCAACAAATGGTGCTGGGAAAAATGGATATCCATATGCATTAAATAAAACTGGACATCTGTCTCTCATCATATACAAAAATCAACTCAAGATGGATTAAAGACTTAAATGTAGGACCTGAAACTGTAAAACTATTAGAAGAAAATATACAGAAAACATTTCAGGATATTGAGCTAGGCAAAGATTTTATTGCTACGACCTCAAAAGCACAGACAACAAAATCAAAAATAGATAAATGGGACTATATTAAACTAAAAAGCTTCTGCACAGCAAAAGAAACAACAGGGTGAAGAGACAAACCATTGAATGGGAGAAAATATTTGCAAACCATTCATCCAACAAGAGACTAATATCCAGAATATATAAGGAGCTCAAATAACAGGAAAAAAAAATAATGCTATTAAAAGGTGGGTAAAAGACATGAATAGACATTTCTCAAAACATACAAATGGCCATCAAGTATATGAGAAAATGCTCCACATCACTGATCATCAGGGAAATGCAAATTAAAACCACAATGAGATATCACCTCAACCCAATTTGAATGGCTGTTATTAAGAAGACAAAAAATAAGATGCTGGTGAAGATGCAGCAAAAAGGGAACTCTTACAGGCTAAGTTGGAATGTAAAGTAGTACAGTCATTATGGATAACAGTATGGAGATTTCTCAAAAAAATTAAAAATAGAACTACGATATGATCCAGCAATCCCACTTCTGGGCATTTATCCAAAGAAAAAGAAATCAGTACATCAAAAAGATACCTGTACACCCATGTTTATTGAAGCACTATTCACAATGGCAAAGATATGGATGGAATCAATCTAAGTGTTCATCCATGGATGAATGGATAAATAAAATGTTATACACATACACACACACACACACACACACACACACACACACACACAATGAAATACTCTTTGGCCATAAAAAAGAATGAAATCATGTCATTTGCAGCAACATGGATGGAACTGGAGGTCATCGTGTTAAGTGAAATAAGCCAGACATAAAAAGGCAAGTATCTCATGTTCATGCTCATATGTAGCTAGAGAAATTTATTTCATGGTGCTAGAGAATAGAATGATATATACCAGAGGCTGGGAAGGGTTTGGAGGAGGATAAATAGAGGTTGGTTGGTGAGTGAAAATATACAGTTAGATGGAAGGAATAAGTTCTAATATTTGAGAGCAGAGTAGATTGACTATAGATAACAACAATGTATCTTATATTTCAAAATACCTAGAAGAGGACTTGAAATATTCCCAACACATAGAAATGATAAATACTCAGGGTGATGGACATCCTACTACCTCAGTTTTATTATACAGTCTATGCATGTAACAAAGTATCACATGTACCCCATAAATATGTACAATTTGTATCAATAAAAAATGCATGAGAAGACTAAATATATTCAGATTTTCTAGTAAATATATCCTTTCCCATAAAAATGGATAAATCGTATTTTCCTAAAAATTATAAAATATGTATTTATAAAATGTTTTGGTACATAAAAATGAAAGTTGCTTGCTTCATGTGTCTCTGAAAATTAGGGTTACTAGAAGTTCCAATTTTAATTAATATATCTAATTGGAACTACTAGACAT
>NW_012098388.1:1454042-1454969 GCF_000951045.1 Mandrillus leucophaeus | reverse complement strand
GGCGCATGCCACCACGCCCGACTAATTGATTTTTTTCTTTTTTGTATTTTTAGTAGAGATGGGGTTTCACCATGTTGGTCAGGCTGACCTCAAACTCCTGACCTCGTGATCCGCCCACCTTGGCCTCCCAAAGTGCTGGGATTACAGGCGTGAGCCACCACTCCCGGCAGCTCATTGTTCTTGAGATTTTGTTACCTGCAACTTGAACTGGATCTGAATTTCTTATACTTTCCTCCAGTACCTGGCTATGAGTCTTTAAACTAATGTTTTCCTTTTTTTTTTCTCCCACACTTCTGACTGGGAATTGCTAAAAATTAAAACTGCATTTTTCCTGAGGCTGAAACTAGTCAACTTGGCTTTGAAGAAAAATCCCCATAACAGCTTATATGTGAACCAATTTTGTACACACAAACTGCAAACCAGAAAAATCTGTCAGATTGCCTCTAATCTTCTCAACTGAATGCCCTCCACACTCTAAAGAAACTAGCTTACAGACTACTCTAGACATTAACCTTTGTTTTTCTTCTGTTTCCATAGAAATGTCTCTTATTAACGATCTGTTTGCTGGCATCATATATAAAGGCCTAGCTTTGAGAGCCCATCTACACCACCATCTCCTGAAATGAGATACAACATTTTAATTGGACTGGCCTACTCCCAAAAATGAAAGATTATTTTAATGGGATCTTTTGCCACACAGCTCCTGACACAATTTTTTTCTCCATAGCCCTGAACTCAACTTTTAATGTATGAGTCTTCTAGGGAAGTTTCAGCCTGTGTAATGTTAGAGTGTGTGAGCCCTGAATATCTGAGATGGGTCTCAGTTAATTTAAAAAGTTTATATTAAGGCCGGGCGCGGTGGCTCAAGCCTGTAATCCCAGCACTTTGGGAGGCCGAGACGGGTGGATCACGAGGTCAGGAGATCGA
>NW_012098388.1:1447793-1448527 GCF_000951045.1 Mandrillus leucophaeus | reverse complement strand
ACTGGAACGTTATATTTTCAGATGTGACCAGACTGCTTTGTGATACTGAGGTCAACTCTTTGGGAAGCAAAATAAATAAATAAATAAATAAATAAATAAAATCCCCCGGAAAAACTGGCCTGATACACAGTTCACCTGGTTGCCTTTATAGGAGGGTAAAGAATGTCTTTTTCTGGAAGGCCCAACAACATGAGAATATTTTGGGGACCTCAAAAAGAGAAGTACTCACCCAATTTGTACAAGTATTACAGAATCATTCTGATGGCAATCATTAGCTTGACTCTTTACCCTCAAGAGACTTTTTAAAAAAGTTTAATCCAAGATTTCTTATGAATAGTTTCAGCTAAGCCAATCTACAAAGAGCCTGTATGAACAATCACTGTCTTTGCTGCACTTTATTCAAATAATCAGGTGAAGTATAATATGACTAGAGCTTATTTTGCAAATAAATTGGTCTTTCTTTGATTTGTCTTTGGTAGAAATGAGGTACTGGAGAAAAAAAGTTGTTTTAGAAGAAAAGTACACCCATTATTAGATTATTAGACTTCAACTCATTGCTTTTTTTTTGGTTTTGGGTTTGTTTTGTTTTATTTGTTTTGTTTTTTTGAGAGGGAGTCTTGCTCTGTCACCCAGGCTGGAATGCAGTGGCACGATCTCGGCTCAGAAGTTCCAATTTTAATTAATATATCTAATTGGAACTACTAGACATGAAAGAAACAATTCTGTTTACAGTA
>NW_012098388.1:1434222-1446452 GCF_000951045.1 Mandrillus leucophaeus | reverse complement strand
GCCTGTAGTCCCAGCTACTCGGGAGGCTGAGGCAGGAGAATGGCATAAACCTGGGAGACGGAGCTTGCCGTGAGCTGAGATCTGGCCACTGTACTCCAGCCTGGGTGACAGAGCGAGACTCCGTCTCAAAAAAAAAAAAAAAGTTTATATTGCCATGGTTGAGGACACGCACCCATGACACAGCCTCAGGTAGTCCTCATGATATGTGCCCAAGGTGGTTGGGCACAGCTTGGTTTTATACATTTTAGGGAGACATGAGACATCAACATACGTAAGATGAACATTGGTTCAATCCAGAAAGATGGAACAACTTGAAGCAAAGGCCGGACAACTCAAAGCAGGGGAGGGGGCTTTCCAGGTCATAGGTAGATAAAAGACAAATGGTTGTATTCTTTTGAGTTTCTGATTAGCCTCTCCAAAGGAGATAATCAGATATGCATTTATGTCAGTGAGCAGAGGGGTGACTTTGAATAGAATGGGGCTCAGGTTTGCCCTAAGCAGTTCCCAGTGAGAGACAGGACTAGCTGGATCTCCTAGGCAGACTAAGAATTCCTAAGCCTAGCTGTGGAAGGTGACCGCACCCACCTTTAAACCCGGGGCTTGTAACTCAGCTCACACCTGACCAATCAGGTAGTAAAGAGGACTCACTAAAATACAAATTAGGCTAAAGCAGAAGGCAAAGAAACAGTCAAATCATTTATTGCCTGAGAGCACAGTGGGAGGGACAGTGATTGGGATATAAACCCAGGCATTCCAGCAGGGAGTGGGCAACCCCCTTTGGATCCCCTCCCATTGTATGGGAGCTTTGTTTTCACTCTATTAGACCTTGCAACTGCACACTCTTCTGGTCCGTGTTTGTTACAGCTCGAGCTGAGCTTTCGCTCGCTGTCCACCACTGCTGTTTGCCACCGTCCCAGACCCGCCGTTGACTTCCAACCCTCCGGATCTGGCAGGATGTCTGCTCTGCTCCTGATCCAGCCTATTGTCCCTCCGGATCAGGCTAAAGGCTTGCTATTGTTCCTGCACAGCTAAGTGCCCGGGTTCATCCTAATAGAGCTGAACACTAGTCAGTGGGTTCCACGGTTCTCTTCCGTGACCCACAGCTTCTAATAGAGCTGTAACACTCACTGCATGGCCCAAGGTTCCATTCCTTGGAATCCGTGAAGCCAAGAACCCCATGTCAGAGAACAAAACGCTTGGTGCCATCTTGGGAGTGGCCCACCACATCTTGGGAGCTCTAAGAACAAAGACCATCCTGTAATACCAGCTTGACTTTTCCCTTTAGCTTAGTGATTTGGGGGTCCCAATATTTATTTTTCCTTTCACAGGTGCAAAAACATATCCCCAAATATGGCCCTTTGATAAGCTGAACTAATGAAGCAGTCTCCGAGTCTCTGACCTCCTCCCCGGGTCCCAACTCTCAACATTCTGTCTCTCCCAATGCACAGGATGAGGTTGTTCTCTGAAGTTCCCTTATCTACCTTGAATCTAGACCCACCGAGGAGGAACACAATTACCTTCAACCCTTTCCCTGGAATTTTATTAACTAGAGAAGATTAAAATACATATCACAGAGGAAAGGACTGAAAATTAACCAAGACACACAGAGCCCAGAAGAACTTTGTTTCAAACCATTGTTTTTCTTTGGTCCCATTCAGTTTCCAAAGAGAATCATTTACAAGACAATGTCTGCCTCCTGGATCCATTCATTCCCATCTAAAATACATTTACTCCCCCACCCCCATCTCCCCTTCCTCTATGAAGAAAAGTATATAAACCTCTGGATTTAATTGGGTTATTGGAGAGTCATTCTGTGATTCCCACACACCATGCACGTTTAGTAAATCTGTGTGCCATTTCTTCTATTAATCTATTTTCGGTGAACCTTCAGAGTGTAAGGAAAGCTTTCCCTTGGCCTCTATATCTGCAATCTCCATTATCATCTTATATTATCTCATCTTTGAGCTCTAGTTGTATTGAATGCATACATTGTTTCATAATGCAAAGCACAGGTTGCAAATTACCTTCTCCTTGGGTTATATTTTATTCTAAACTGGATAATTTGTGTTTTACATCACCCTCCCTCCTACTTTTCGCCCTTCCTTTTTTATAGTTATCCTGTTTCTGTTCATCTTGCTGAAGCTTAGGCTCCACTCTCTAGCTTTTTTTTTTTTCTGATGTTTTGTAGATAATGTTTTAACTCCTTTCCCACCATTCCAGAGAAATGTTTGTTTCGTTCTGAGCTGCAGTTTGAAGACAGCTTGTATACCTACTTCACCTCATCCCTCACCCTTCTTACATCCGCCTGCCTGCTTCTATAACTTGAGATCATATAATGGGAGAGAAAGTTCAGTTCAGGCAATGATTTATGTTTGTTAATAATTTCTTAGGCTCAGCACTTTCTTCTAAGAGTTTGTTAAATGTCTCATTAGTGTTCACCCCTCCTACTTGAAAAGTAGTGTATACCATTGCCACAGAGGAATAAATCTGCCAAAGATAAACAAAGCTGGACATTAAAGTGGTAAAAACATATTTTATTCAGTGACTGCTGACAGTCGGGGAAAGAGATGAGTTCCATTTCTATATTCACAGAGGCAACTAGGTGTTTTAAAAGGAAAATGAAAGAATATAGGGCAGGAAAAGAAGGGGAGGTGCTCAAGTGGATGCAAGGAAGTCAAAAATTACAGAGAGTTGGTCAGTGTCAATGCGATTGGGCTAGCTGTGTCTGCTAACTGACAATTACGGAAGTTAGGATTCTATCCACCTATAGAGACCGGGAGACAGAGGCCCTATCTACCTAAATGATTGCATTTCAAAGGAATGGCTCTCATCCTTCAGAAAGACACTTCTGAGTTGTAGGAGATGCATATACACCTCAAAGTGTCAGAGGAATGATTCACCATTGTAAGCCCTTTCTAGTAAATGCTCTAAGAAAGGGAGGTCAGGGGCCTATCTTCAGGTGTTGGCTGGAACAGTCAGTTCTTTTGAAAAACCTGAACTTTTCCAAAGAGGAACTTAAAAGGGAGCGGGGTCCCAGGGACATGACCTTAGGCTGCTAGAAGCCCTGCAAATGTTGGTCAGGTCTCAGCATAGGTGTTTGGATGGTGTGTTCTTACTGACAGTTTTTGCAGTTCTTAAACCTTGGAATTCTAATTGCTTTCAATTGGGTGAGACCTATAATCATCGTTTCCATTAAAAAGGGTCAGCTCTGTATCTCCCGTTCTTCTCCCCAGTGGCTCTTTTTCCTAAATCCACAGTCAGAAGAGGGAAAAGATAAATACTCAGTTTTCTTATTTCCAAATTTGGGAGTTTGGTGAGAACTCCCAGAATATTTTTTAATTTACCAGGAGTTTCTTGGGTCTGGGATTGGGGAATGGAGTAGCAGTTGTGCTCCTCAGAGATGACCCAGAATATTCTTTTTCCTTCTTTGGCCTCCACTTTTGGATTATTTGCCTGACAATATTGAACTTTACCTGATCTATGTGCTCCTGGAAAATAATGACTAAGGAGGCTGCCAACCCCTTTGTGTTACCAGAAGCAGCTACCTGCAAAGGACCAAACTGCTCTCGCATTTGCCAGCATAAGACCCACCTCCACCTTTCTTCAATAACTCCCTTGTTTTATAAAACCCCAGGTTTTCTTCCACTTTTTTGAAAAAAAAAAATCCTACCTAATAAATGTTCTCCCTATTGAAATAGCCTGAATAAGTCATTTCCTTAGTGCATTTTGTGTCTCATACGTCTTTCATATTCCTTACCTTAGTATATGATTCTACTCATTACTTGTTTTTAATTTTTTGTTTCTTTGTTTTATTTCCTTGGATATTGGCAGTGAGATTATGTGATAAGGTACTCATCTACCAACCTAAACTAGAAATCCAGCTGTAGCTTTTAAATCTTTATATTCTATACTGGGAAAACAACATTTAAAGATGACATGCAAACAAGATAGGGAACACAAACTGTTTTCCTAGACCATCTATGTGCTACTAACTTTCACTTGAGCCTTGTAAATGATGAGCCACTCAGACATTCAATTGTTTGAGATAAAAATACAATGATTTAATGCAGTAAATCTCAAAAATGGAGGGTGTCTTAGTCCATTTTCTGTTGCTTATAACAGAATACCTGAAACTGGGTAATTTATTTTAAAAATGTATTTATTTCTTACAGTTATGAAGGCTCAAAAGTACCAGATCACAGGGCTGCATCTGGTGAGAGCCTTCTTGCTGGGTAGAGACTCTAGTTTCATGGCAGTACAAGGTGTCACATGGTGAAGGGGTTGACCATGCTCACATGTCTCTTATAAAGCCCCCAGTTCCAATCTCATAGAAATTCATTAATCCATTAACCCATTAATCCATTAAGTCATGAATGGACTTTGCCCTCATGACCCAATCACCTCATAAAACCTGACCTTTCAATACTGCCACATTGAGGATTGAATGTGTTTTGGAAGGGACAAATATTAAACCATAGTGTTGAAGAAAAGAGTCAAACTCTGTAAAATATTTGAAGAGATCTATTCTGAGCCAAATATGAGTGACCATGGCCTGTGACCCAGACCTCAGGAGGTCCTGAGAACATGTACCCAAGGTGTTCCGAGTACAGCTTGGTTTTATATATTTTAGGGAGGCATGAGACATCAATTAAATACATTTAAGAAATACATTGGTTTGGCTCAGAAAGGCAAGACCTGGGGGCTTGGGGGATGGGGCTTCCAGGCTATAGGTATCTGGTTTACAATTGGTTGAGTTTGTCTAAAGACCAGGGATCCATAGAAAGGAAATGTTCAGGTTAAAATAAAAGATTGTGGAGACCAAGGTTCTTTGGAAGTCTTACGGTGGCTGCCCTGAGAGACAATAGCTGACCATTGTTTCCTATTCAAATGTTTAAAAGGTGCTAGACTTTTAGTTAATCTCTTCAGGATTGCAAGGGGCTGGAAGAAAAAGATATAGTTATGTTAATAGAGATTCTTTACATATGCAGATTTTCTCCCACAAAGGGCAGCTTTGCAGGGCCATTTCAAGATATGGCAGAGAAATATGTTTTGGGGTAAAATATTTTCTTCCTTGTCTTGTAATGTTATGCCAGAATCATATTGGAAAGTAAGTCACAATGTATAGGGTTAAATAAAACCCGTCTGATGAGAATTCATGGTTTGTAGGGCATGACTCCCCAGACCCCTTAGACAGAAATTTGGGCAAGATAAAAAAAATCAGAGTTTAGTCCTCAATAGCAAAGGGGCAGGAAGACTTGGTGAGAAAGCAATGAATATCACAAAATTTTTTTCTCATTTATTAGGGAAAACGCAATTCACATTCATCTGCTGCTTTTTCTCCCAGGCTATCTTGCCCCTCCTACAATGGCCTGCTTGTGGTCTCTAAAATATCACAAACACATTCCTACCTCAGAGAGTTTGCACTTGTTCTTCCCTCTCTTAGAATTTTCTTATCCTATATATTGTCAAATAATAGACAAATCTAGATTTAGAATCACTTCTCAGCCTTCTGGCTAAGATCAAGTGTAGACTTAGTTAAGGAAGACTTTACTCAGAAGGATTACTACATGAAGAAGAGGGATGCTAATACAGTAGGAACAGTTCTTCTACCATGAGATCCGCAAGTATTTTCAGGTTTAGAAAAGAGCTGCTTTTTTTTAACAGGGAGAAGTAAACCAGACTAGAAAGAAACAGGTAGGGGTAAAGGAGTAAGGAAATATGCTTTCTTCCTCCATCACTAGGTTGATAGCTTAGGCCTCTATGACAAAAGATAAACAAAAGAAAATTATACAAATGTATGTAATGTAAATTTTACATGACACAAGAGCCTTACCCCCAAAATAGGTAAACTTGTGTATTTTTATGCTTAGGCTTGGTGAAGAGTGGACAGTCATGGTGAAATATGATTGGAGGACAAAAGGGTATGATCTAATGGTAATAAACTGAGGGGAACTTAGCAAGACGTGTTTGTTCACTCTTTGTGCATCTGTGTCTACAGAGATAAGGATGTTCCTTTCCTCCAGATATAGGGAAGGCACTTCTCAAATCAGGCTCTTATGACCTTCATCAGGGGAGAAGGGCGGGGGAAAGTGAGAGGACCTTTCTGCTTCTGCTGTTTTCTCAAATGGAAGGTGCCATATTTTGTGGTATCGTATCTGGAGTCCTACTGGGGGAAAGGGAGACGAGCGAGGGTGGTGTGATCAGATCAGATCATGTTTTACCCTGAAGTAAGCTTACTCTCAAAAGGGGTTGTTAAGGAGAGGTTGTATTCTGGCTCAGACTGAGAGTGGGTCAAATTTTAGGGGTCTGGGAGGAGAGAAACAACCAAATTTTGGTTAATAAGTATTTTGTTCCAATGGATCAGTACAGCCAAAACATTTCACCTGGTCATTTATGAGATGAAGAGTTAAATTGGGTGGGGAAGGTCTGTGTCTGACCCTGTCATAGGTAAACAGTAGGGGGGTGGGTATCTGTGAGTTTTATCTAAGTTTTATGTTTCTTTGCCATGATCCACTTCCCAGGATACAAGCATGGGAGTGGGGATTCTTAATCATTGCTATTTTCCAGGAGCAAGGGCTCAGGTAAAAGCAATGAATATAACAAAAGAATTTGTTGTTGCTGCTGCTGTTTTATATATTAGGGAAAACACGTGATTCACATTCGTCTACTCCTCTCCTTCCAGCTCATCTTTCCCTTACTACGTGAACTGCTTGTGATAAACATCACAAGTTCATGCCCATTTCAGAGACTTTGTGTTTGCTGTTCCCATTCCTTGAATGCTTTTTCCTAAGATATCTACACAGCTTGCTCTATCTTTTAATTTCTATGCTCAAAAGTTATCACTTTAGAAAGATGTTTCCTTCCACCATATATAAAATAGTAACCTCTCCCCATCATTAAAATCTCTTTCTCACATACCTTGCCTTATGAACTAATACATAATAGGTACACAACATAAATGTTTGTTGAGTGGATAAATACATCTTTTGCACTTAATACCTGTCTTTTCAACTCTAATAAATGTTCTATGAGGCAAACAGAGGTTATTTGGATGATTATGTATTTGAATGGGAGTAGTAATCCAATTAAATGACAATATTTCCTTGTGATTCATTAACACGAGCAACCTATCTTTTATGGAGATGTAACCACCCAATGGGTTCACCTTGTCGCTGCCTAGACAGAGCCGATTTATCAAGAGAGGGGAACTGCAATGGTGAAAGAGAATTCACGCGGAGTCGGCTGTGTGGGAGACCAGCATTTTATTATTACTCAAATCAGTCTCCTGGAGCATTTGGGGTTCAGAGTTTTTAAGGATAATTTGGAGGGTATGGCTTGGAAAGTGGGGAGTGCTGATTGGCCGGTTTGGAGATGAAATCATGGTGGGTTGAAGTGAGCTCTTCTTGCTGACTTCTGTTCCTGGGTGGGATTGCCGAAGTGGCTGAGCCAGATTAACGGTCTGGGTGTTATCATCTGCTGCATCGGAATACAGGGTATGCAAAATATCTCAAGCACCGATCTTAGGTTTTGCAACAGTGATGTTAGTCCCAGGAGCAATTTGGGGAGGTTCAGACTCTTGCACCCAGAGGCTGCATGGCCCCTCCACCATAATTTCTAATCTTGTAGCTAATTTGTTAGTCCTACAAAGGCAGACTGGTCCCTAGGCAAGAAGGGGTTTTTCAGGAAAGGACTATTATCAATTTTGTTTCAGAGTTTAAACTATAAACTAAATTCCTTCCCCCGTAGTTCAGCTTATGTCCAGAAATGAGCAAAGACAGCTTAGAGGTTAAAAGCAAGATGGGGTCAGTTAGGTCTGATCTCTTTGACTGTCATAGTTTCCTCAGTTATGATTTTTATGAAGGCTTTTTCAGAGATGGATTACACGCATGTATATGGTACTTCTAAAAGTAAAACTGTAGAATCTAAAAATAATTCATAGTGAAGATCTATCTTAATGATTATTTAAAGCTTATAACCAAACACTATTTTTAACCTTAGACAACTTCTATAAACAACAAAAAATCTGTGTTTTTAGGAGAGTGTCCAGATAGCCAAAACGTGATAGAGAATTCCATGCAGTCTGGCTTCCTCTATTCAACATACTCGTTTTTTTCTTCTGAAATTATTGATATTTAAAGACATTTTTCTAAAGCTGAAAAAACATGATTAAAAAACTTCTTTTTTACAGAGAAGAGAAAGTAGGTGACATGTTTTTCTTTCTTCACTTTCTTTCAAAGGTGAAAGACATGGCCACTTATATTAAGCTTAATGCATTTCTAATTACAGCTTTCCTTGAAGTACAATACTTTTCATCTACATATTTGAAGTCAATTTTTCACTTCCTATTTAATTTTACATATTTTATTGGTAGTATAAATGCATCATTAAAAAAGTTTTACAAATACTACTTATTCTTGTAAGGTCTATGTTGAAATCAACATAACCTCAAATCCTGAAATCTAAGAAGCAACCAAGATTTTGAAATAACTGCATGTCTGTTTTTAAGGACATACTTTTATTTTCTCTGAACAAGCCTCTTGTAGGAATTAATGAGGGCATTTATAATGCAATTTGTTCTTTCTCAGAGAAGGCATTATCTCTGAAAAGAGTAAGAATAAGATGTAACTCTATTCATTAGTTCCAATTCACACAAAAGTTGTGAGAACTCTCCAGACAAGGGTTTACAGAAAAAACATTAAATGGATAAAAGATTTTACATCCAAAGTAATCGAGGATATAATACAGGGCTATGATTATCACCCCTTATTAGGACTTGCCACTCAGGAATATAAATTCTATACAAACATTAACTAACTAAAACCTTCAAACTAACTTTATGAAATCCTCAACTGCTTTGGCCTTTGTTTAAAGCTGTGCAAGCAGATGGACTTAACGTAACAGAAAAATATCCATGGCCACTTAATCTACAACTGCCAAAAAATGTCTTCATTATTTCAAATATCTTTATTGAGGTATAACTTACATACTACAAAATTCATTTCTGTGTACAATGCAATGGTATTAGTAAATTAACAATGTTATGCAACCATCTCCATATTCCAGTAGAACATTGCCGTCATTCCAAACATTTCCCCCGTTCCCATCTACAGTCAATCCCCATTCCCAGCTGCGGCCTTACATAGTCACAGATCTGCTTTCTGCCTGTATACATTTGCCTCTTCCAAACATTTCATATAAAAGGAATCATACAGTATATAGTCTTTTGCATCTGCCTTTTTTAACTCAGTATGAGATGTGTTTGAAGTTCATTCATATTGTACATGTATCAGTAGTTTATTCCTTTTGATTGCTGAATAGTATTCCACTACATAAACATACTGCATTTTGCTTATCCATTTGCCAATCAAGGGACATTTGGATTGTTTCCAGTTTTTTTGCTATTATGAATAATGCTGTTAGGGACATCCACTTACATGTCTTTGTGTGGATATATGTTTTCACTTCATTTTGGTAGAGTTTTAGGAGTGCAATTGCTGGTGTGTATGGTAAATTTATGTTTAACTTTTTTATTTTTATTTTTATTCGTATTTGGGGTACAGGTAGTTTTTGGTTACATGGATAGGTTCTGTATTGGTGATTTCTGAGATTTTGCTGCTCCTATTAGCCAAGCAGTAAATTATCTTTTGTATTTCTGTGGTATCAGTTGTAATATCTCCAGTTTCATTTCTAATCGAGCTTACTTGGATCTTCTCTCTTCTCTTCTTGGTTAATTTCACTAATGGTCTATCACTTTTATCTTTTCAAAGAACTGGATTTTTGTTTCATTTATCTTTTGAATTTTTTTGTTTCAAGTTCATTTAGTTCTGCTCTGTTCTTTGTTTCTTTTCTTCTGGGATTGAGTTTAGCTTGTTTCTCTGGTTCCTTGAGGTGTGACATTAGGTTGTCTGTTTGTGTTCTTTCAGACTTTTTGATGTTAACTTTTAAAGAAACTGCTGAACTGCTTTCCAAAAAATAAAAACCAGAAATACGTGAAGGTTCCACTTCCCCTATGCTTTTGCAGACACTTAGTATTTTTGTTTTTTTCAATGTGGTCATTCTAGTAGGCATGCAGTGGTATCTTTTTGTGGTTTTAATCTTTATTTCCCTAATAAGTGGTGATGATAAGCATATTTATCTTCACCACTATTAACTATTCATGTATGTTCTTTGGTGAAATGTCTATATGAATTTTTTGCCCATTTTTAATTGAGTTGTTTTTCTTATTACTGTAAGAATAGATATCTGAATACAAGGCCTTTATTAGGTGTATGATTTGCAAATATGTTGTCCCCAGCCTATAACTTGTCTTTTCATTTTCTCATTGACGTCTTTTGCAGCACAGAAGTTTTTAGTTTTATAAAGCTCAATTTATCAAATTTTTCTTTTATGGCTCATGCTTTTGTGTTGTATCAAAGAACTCTGCCAAATTCAGGGTGATAATTATTTTCTTGTTTCCTTGTAGAAGTTTAATAGTTTTAGCTCTTAAAGTCTATGTTTCATGAATTACATTTTAGGCATGGTATGAGATAAGGGTCTAAGGTCATTTTTTTTGCACATGAATGTTCAATTGTGTCAACATCATTTGTTGAAAAGATTATCCTTTCTTCCATGAATTGTTTGATATCTTTGTCAAAAATCAGTTGGTCATATATTTAAGGGTTTTTGCGTCTGGTCTCTCTATTCCCATGGTCTATATGTTTATCCTTATACCAGTATAGCATAGTCTTGATTACTGTGTTTTGAAATCAGGAAGTGTGAGTCCTCCAACTTTCTTCCTTTTCAATATTCCTTTGACTATTCAGAGTTCTCTGTATTTCCATATAAATCTTAGGATCAGCTTACCAATTTATACAAGAATTCCTGCTGGACTATTGATAAGGATTGTGTTGAATTTATAGATCAATTTATGGGGAATTTCCATCTTTACAATAATGAATATTCCCATCCTTAAACATGACTGTCTCTCAGTTAATTTATTTATTCTTTAATAATTTAGCAATGTTTTGTAGTTTTCAGTATACAAATCTTATTTGTTCAAATTTAGAACCTCCAGTACAAAGTTGAATGGAAGCAGTGAGACCAGATTTTCTTACGTCCTTGTCTTGTATCTGATCTTCGGATGAGGTAATTCAGTCTTTCACAATTAGTATGATGTTAACTGGGGGGTTTTCATAGATGTCCTTTATCTCTATTATTATTTGAAGCTGCCATAACACATAAACTATATGTTCTTATTTGGACTTACTTTTCTCTCCTCTTCTTAAAATCATTTGCCAATATCAGCTTAGGTAGTCATCATGGAATTTTTAAAAAATGGGTAGGAATTTGATGATGAGTAAAAAGAATACTGCAAGGTTAATGCAAAAATATTACTAAAACACAACAGTATCCAATATATTTAGGTATATATAACTGTCTTAACTTTGTCCATGGCAAAATTTCAGTGATTTTGTAAAGATTCTGAGAGTTTTTAGAGCACTGTTGATAACTCTGGATATAGTTATATACACCAACTCTTTACTGAACGTTCATAAGTTAGATTTATTTAGTCTTTACAACATTTATAGTTATACATATTACTAAAATATACAATTCACATATTTGTTATTTTCTAAAGCAGGAAAACAAGGCATATATGTACAAAGTCAAAGATGACTTTATTTACTTTTTTTTATTATACTTTCAGTTCTAGGGTACATGTGCACAACATGCAGGTTTGTTACATATGTATATATGTGCCATGTTGGTGTGCTGCACCCATTAATTCATCATTTATATTAGGTATATCTCCTAATGCTATCCCTCCCCCCTCCCCCCACCCCAACAACAGGCCATGGTGTGTGATATTCCCCTTCCTGTGTCCAAGTGTTCTCATTGTTCAATTCCCACCTGTGAGTGAGAACATGCGGTGTTTGGTTTTTTGTCCTTGCCATAGTTTGCTGAGAATGATGGTTTCCAGCTCCATCCATGTCCCTACAAAGGACATGAACTCATCTTTTTTTATGGATGCATAGTATTCCATGGTGAATATGCACCACATTTTCTTAGTCCAGTCTATCATTGATGGATATTTGGGTTGGTTCCAAGTCTTTGCTATTGTGAATAGTGTCACAATAAACCTAAGTGTGCATGTGTCTTTACAGCAGCATGATTTATAATCCTTTGGGTATATACTCAGTAATGGGATGGCTGGGTCAAAAGGTATTTCTAGTTCTAGATCCTTGAGGAAA
>NW_012098388.1:1431377-1432552 GCF_000951045.1 Mandrillus leucophaeus | reverse complement strand
CAGCTTAAGGAGATTTTGGGCTGAGACAATGGGGTTTTCTAAATATACAATCATGTCATCTGCAAACAGGGACAATTTGACTTCTTCTTATCCTAATTGAATACCCTTTATTTCTTTCTCTTGCCTGATTGCCCTGGCCAGAACTTCCAACACTATGTTGAATATGAGTAGTGAGAGAGGGCATCCCTGTCTTGTGCCCATTTTCAAAGGAAATGCTTCCAGTTTTTGCCCATTCAGTATGATATTGGCTGTGGGTTTGTCATAAATAGCTCTTATTATTTTGATATACATTCTGTCAATACCTAATTTATTGAGAATTTTTAGCATGAAGGGCTGTTAAATTTTGTCAAAGGTCTTTTCTGCATCTATTGAGAGAATCATGTGGTTTTGTCTTTGGTTCTGTTTATATGGTGGATTACGTTTATTGATTTGCATATGTTGAACCAGCCTTGCATCCCAGGGATGAAGCCCACTTGATCATGGTGGATAAGCTTTTTGATGTGCTGCTGGATTCGGTTTGCCGGTATTTTATTGAGGATTTTTGCATGGATGTTCTTTAGTGATATTGGTCTAAAATTCTCTTTTTTTGTTGTGTCTCTGCTAAGCTTTGGTATCAGGATGATGCTGGCCTCATAAAATGAGTTAGGGAGGATTCCCTCTTTTTCTATTAATTGAAATAGTTTCAGAAGGAATGGTACCAGCTCCTCTTTGTACCTCTAGTAGAATTCGGCTGTGAATCCGTCTGGTCCTGGACTTTTTTTGGTTGGTAGGCTATTAATTATTGCCTGAATTTCAGAGCCTGATATTGGTCTCTTCAGGGATTCAATTTCTTCCTGGTTTAGTCTTGGGAGGGTGTATGTGTCCAGGAATTTATGCATTTCTTCTAGATTTTCTAGTTTATTTGCATAGAGGTGTTTATAGTAGTCTCTGATGGTAGTTTTTATTTCTGTGGGATTGGTGATGATATCCCCTTTATCATTTTTTATTGTGTCTATTTGATTCTTCTCTCTTTTCTTCTTTATTAGTCTTGTTAGCGGTCTTTCAATTTTGTTGATCTTTTCAAAAAACCAGCTCCTGGATTCATTGATTTTTTTGAAGGGTTTTTTGTGTCTCTGTCTCCTTCAGTTCTGCTCTGACCTTAGTTGTTTCTTGCCTTCTGCTGCTACCTTTTGAAT
>NW_012098388.1:1403723-1429652 GCF_000951045.1 Mandrillus leucophaeus | reverse complement strand
GAGAGATCCGCTGCTAGTCTGATGGGCTTCCCTTTGTGGGTAACCCGACCTTTCTCTCTGGCTGCCCTTAACATTTTTTCCTTCGTTTCAACTTTGGTGAATCTGACAATAATGTGTCTTGGAGTTGCTCTTCTCGAGGAATATCTTTGTGGCATTCTCTGTATTTCCTGAAGTTGAATGTTGGCCTGCCTTGCTAGGTTGGAGAAGTTCTCCTGGATAATATCCTGCAGAGTGTTTTCCAGCTTCATTCCATTCTCCCCGTCACTTTCAGATACACCAATCAGATATAATCTCCTGGTGTGCCGTTTACTAAGACTATTGGAAAAGTGCAGTATTAGGGTGGGAGTGTTCCGATTTTCCAGGTACCATCTGTCATGGCTTCTTGGCTAGGAAAGGGAATCCCCTGACCCCTTGTGCTTCCTGGGTGAGGCGATGCCCTGCCGTGCTTCGGCTCACACTCCGTGGGCTGCCCCCACTGGCCAACAAGCCCCAGTGACATGAACCCAGTACCTCAGTTGGAAATGCAGAAATCACCTATCTTCTGCATTGCTCACACTGGGAGCTGTAGACGAGCTGTTCCTATTCGGCCATCTTGGAACTGCACCTGACTTTATTTACTTTTATTAAACTAGGACCTTGATACACACAAACACACACACACAAACATACACACACAGAATAACTACAGTAATATTTCATGTTGCTATTTATATCTATGCTTAAAATATAATTGGCTTTAAATGACAGCACACTTAAAAAACCAAACAGTATATAAATGTATGTTGTGAAAAATAACTAGACAAACAATGCTAGTTTCTTATATAACACCTGCCCTCACAATTTTATGAGATAAACTTTTTTGTTCAGGATACTTATGTGCCCCTTTAAGAATGCATACTTCTACACATTCCTTTGCAGTTAAAGGTGGCTTTGTGCCTTACCTTGGGCTATCAAGACAGAAGCAGAAGTTCCTAGGCGGGGGTTCCCTAAAATTATTTTCCTGATAAAAATGAAGAGTGTCAGGTAGCATGCAAATTTGCCTTTCACCTTTCCTCATGTTCTTGCTTCCTGGAATGTAGACTAAATTCTTAGGGATCGAACCACCATCATTGCAGTACTAACCACTAAAAACTGCACATCTGATTGCCAGGGGCTGGGACTGGGGAATGGCAAGATGTTGACCTAGGATACAAAAGTTCAGTCAGATAGCAGAAATAAGTTCTGGAGATCTGTTGATAGCATGGCGACTATAGTTAATAATAATGTATTGCATATTTCAAAATAGCCAAGAGTAGATCCTAAATGTTCTCATCATAGAAAAATGATAAGTATGTAAGGTGATAAATATGTTAATTTGCTTGATTTATTCATTTCACAGTGTGTGTGTATAAACATCACATTTTATACTATAAATATCTATAATTTTATTTATCAATTAAACCTTAATAAAGCCGAAAGCAGGAATGTAAGGCAGGGAGGAAAACACTATCTCAGTTTCTTGAACAGGTGCATTGACTTACTTGCCCATTCATTGATCCCCTGTTTTGTGAAAATCAATAAATAAACTCAAAATTTGGTTAAGACACCATGGTCAACTTCTGTTACATGCTGTTGAATACTATCCTAAAATAAAACACCTTCCCACAACCAACCTTCATTGCTCCAGTCTCCCTTCCCAGAGGTACCTGCAACCACCCATTACTGTTGTACTCTTCCAAATAAATTTTATGCGTTTTATTTAACTTTAAATACGTGATTTCTAGGTAAGAATTTCATCAATTTCTTAAAATTTATGATGCATTTTAAAGACACTAGAATACCTCCTGGAAATGTTTAACATAAATCTTATTTACATTCTATATATAAATTTAAAAGTAAAGCATTTCTAGCAATTGAATCTTGATTTGGAATATGAGGAATACATTTTTTGGTATTTTTTCATCTAAAAAGAAGGCTTAGAGAACAATCGAGAAAACAGTTGACAATCTTGGAAACTTTTTTCAAGAGCACACTCTTTGAGGGGGCAGGAGCGAAATCTGGTACTAAGGATTCGAGAAATTATAATAGTTGTGTAATATATATGACTTTAAAACACCCTAGTGGCAGGGATTTCTGTTGCTGACTGTGAAAAAAGTAGCCTGTATCAGACTAAGACGCCTACAGAGACAAATTATAGTCTAAATAAAATATACAAAATAATTTTATGAAGCCATCAAAGAGCAACCATGACAGAACAATAGGGACCAAGATCTAGAAAGTGGGGGCGTGAAATGAGCCTGGAGATGCATTTGGTGACATGTTTCCTCTAAAGGCATTTGCTTATATTCATTAGATCTAGAGGCCCAACCAAAAGTAGTAGTCTAGAATTTGAAACAGTCTCATGAGGATGGAGAGGCAAACGTTGGAGCTCAGAGCTACAAAGGCAGCCTATACTTCAGGTGCCAAAACCTTAGAATTTGATAATATTAAAGAACCCAACACCTGCACTCAATTTTCCCTTAAAAAATGAATGAAGTGAAAGGCCAAGAAACCTAGAAAAAAAATCAGCTGCTAAGGGGCTATAATGCCAAGTAGGTATTTAGGCAGTCTCATAGTGCTAGAGAGAGAAACACTGGAGTCCAGTGCCTGCCAAGGTGGAAGCCCCTGAATTAGTATGCTCTAGGAATAAGGAAAACAAATGTAAATCAAATTTCCCAAAGCCTAAACTACAGCCTTGAATCTTTTAATATAGGATGAAATTGAGGTGAAATAGACAAGCTTGTAATAACAATAGAATATTTTAACACATCTCTCTCTGCAATCAATAGAATAAGCAAAAAAAAGAATCAGTAGAGAATATTACAAAATTCTTAATTGACATATATAGAACACAATACTCTAAAACTGCAAAATGTACTTTTATATCTTAACTTTTTTACCCTTATAAACTAATAATCAGACTCAAAGACATTAAGCAATTCCAAAATTACATAAGATTATCCTCTGAAAGGCTTCAGTTTCAAACCTGAATTTCACTCCAAAATCCATGCCCTTTTCTCTAAGCCATAATACTGTGATAGATTTGAAAGTGATATTGCAGTGTTTTGCATGACACCAGACTTTCCTGTTATGTTATACTTTTGAGCAATTTGTACATGAAGAGATGCTTTAGTGGGGAAAAAGCACACACATAAAAAGCATATTTTAAAAAAGAGTTCCATGGCCTATTAAAATGGGTCCCAATCCAGTGTGACTGTGTCCTTACAAAAAGGGATAAGTTTGGAGAAAGACATGCATACAAGGACTATGCCATGTGAGGTTAAAGGCAGAGTTGGGGTGATGTTTCTACAAGCCAAAGAACAGCAAATATTTCCAGCAAACCACCAGAAGCTAGAAGAGAGACATGGAACAGATTCTTGACAGTCTCCAGAAGAAGCCAGTCCTGGTGACATCTTGATCTTGGCCTCCAGACTGTGAAACAATAAGTTTCTGTTGCTTAAAAAAAAGAAGAAAAGGAAAAAAGAAAAAGAGTGGTTTACCTCTCTACTGGCACTTCTCTGTGTAATTTAGCACTTAAAAATTCAATTGTCATGAAATCTCCTCATTTTTTTTTTTTTTTTTTTTTTTTTTTTTTGACGGAGTCTCGCTGTGTCTCCCAGGCTGGAGTGCAGTGGCGTGATCTCGGCTCACTGCAAGCTCCGCCTCCTGGGTTCATGCCATTCTCCCGCCTCAGCCTCCCAAGTAGCTGAGACTACAGGCACCCGCCACCACGCCCGGCTAGTGTTTTGTATTTTTAGTAGAGACGGGGTTTCACCATGTTAGCCAGGATAGTCTCGATCTCCTGACCTCGTGATCCACCCGCCTCGGCCTCCCAAAGTGCTGGGATTACAGGCTTGAGCCACCGCACCCGGCCGAAATCTCCTCAATTTTTTTAATCTAGTGTTTCCTAAACTTGTTTTATCTCATATTCAACCTCACGCAAACATACTTTTTTTTTGCATAAAGTCTATTAAGTAAATACCATATCATGAAAATTACAGGGTTTTAAAAAAGTGTATCTGGAGACCTTTCTCAATAATAACCTCTCCCCAGTGTAACTTTGTTGCTTTGCTTCAGAGAATCTCCTAACTTCTCCAGTGAAGAAACATTTATTTTCCCAGATATTATAATCTCTTGGGGTAGAGTAGAATGAATGGGGAAGAGGGAATAAGATAATATTAACTGTAAAAGCTTCTGGAGCAGGGTCTGGTGCCTTTATTACTCTCTCCACTGAGTCTTGATGGCTAGTAAGGAAAAACAGTGGAGATTAAAAGGGTCCAGTGTCAGATGAGACAAGTGGATTGTAGTTAACTTGATGGCCGTGCCTTTGTCAGTCTTCAGAGTGCCTGTTATAACTCTCTTGTCTATATTTCTGTCTCACTCCAATCTTCTTTTGTGATTTTGCACAATTTTTACCTCTTCTGTAAGAACACACTTGAATAATAGAAATGATCAGGAAATGGTTTTTGTATTTGTACTACCTCTCTACACAAACATACACCCAGCCTTGGGACCCCCTTTTAACTGATTTGTTTCACAGAAGACTTTATTATAAAATTCTGATCATATGTAAGAATTTTTAAAGTTCTTGGTAGTTAATGTTATTGCTTAAAGGAAAGCTTACAGTTTTTAAATTCAAATATCACAAGACAAAAACTTCAAATGAGTCATAAAAGAGAAAATACAGTATTGCCAAAATAAATCTACAATCGATATAAATGCAGCTTTGGAAGATCTAAATAAAAACTTTTCTACAAAAGTGAAAAACGTTCATATCCAAAGTTAGGAAAGGCAGTCTTCCTTCAAATGCATTTTTTAAATGTATCAGTCTGAAAATAATTAATTCCAGAAAATGGCTTCAAATGCATTGTCATTCACAGGAAAATCATCATTAGAATCATTCAGATTCACTCCTACCTTTCAACTCATAAGACAAAATTAGACACAATGGCCTACTTAAGGAATACACACACACACACTAGCAGGTATTATAACTTTGAAATTTTGATTCACCATTGATAGCACAGTGAGGAGCATAACATAGGGCAAATGTTTTGAGAATTCAACAAACCATGTCAAGTTTTTTGTAATGAAATTCTTCTGAAATTCATTTTTTAATTACAAAATGTGTACTTTCTCAATAAATGATAGTTTATATAAGTCTAGGAAACAAGTGTTCCTCAACAAAACTATGGGGATTATTTACTGGACTTTCTTTATGCCTGTATTAAATCAAACCCATTCCATAAATATTTATCAACAGCTGTGTGCCAAGACTCATGCTACCTGTTGGGGGATATAAAGAGTCACAATCTATTGAAATCTGGTGAGTTCATCTTAATTAGAGTTGAGGTCACACTGCAGTAGAAAATGTTTCAATCGTGTTTTAAAGTATAAAAGGAAACCTTCACGTTTGGAAATCTTCCAGGTTTCATGGACATTGTGTCATGATTTTTTTCAAAGTTATACATGGGCTTTCAAACTATGAATTGGTGCAGGTATTTAGTATCTTTTTATATTTGGTTCTTACTCTCCCCCACTCCAATCTATCATGTTAAAAGGCATTTGAAGGTGAATGACTTGCATCATGAATAAACTCAATTGTTCAGCAGACAGCTCTTTAATTACAAATCTTTAAATGTTTGGGAGGACTGCATTTTACTTAAATTCCCTTCATACAATGACAAATTATGAAAATACAACTTTTGTATTCTATAATTAAGAGAAGATATCGCTTAAAAAAGGCCAAAATACATATTCTTTTTTTAAGTGTATACAATGGTACATGTTTACCTGCTGTCTTTTCCATAACATTTAAAGTCATTTATGCAGTGAAGATGGCAAAGTGTCTTGCTATTAAAAAATATATTCTTTCTGCAGTACAGAACACTTTAACAAAGTAATGCTGGATATGTTTCAAGTCAGTAACTCTAATGGCATTCTTCAATTTCTCATATTACTAACCCCTCAGAACAAAAGTGCCACTATTAATAGGGTTCAGATATTCTCACTAACTCATTTTGATTTCCTTTGAAATCTTTTCTTCATATTACGTGGACTTTCTAAAAAGTCTCCAAGCTCTTTAAATATCGGATGTGAAGACTAAAGTCAGAAGCTATTTATTTGGGAAATGAATTATCCTAATCTCTTGCAGACATTTCTATACTATAAAAACATAGGAAAGAAATGAAGAATAACAACAGGAGGGACAAACGAGCAATGACAAAACTGAAGCCTGGTTTGAATGAGATAGTTTTCGATTTCCAAATGAGGATTTAATGGTAAAATTCAGGAGTATTCAAAACCAGGTGTCTACTTTATAGTTGCTAAAATGTAATGAACTTGCCTTGTTAAATTGGCTTAGGAATTTATAGTATCAGTTTTCACAATTCAAAACTATATAGAGAACACACATTTTAAATCAACTAATCAAATGCATTCTTTAAATTCCTCAGTATATACTAATGTACCCAGCAACGTGTTAGGCCAGTGGTTCTCAAACTTTTCCTTACTTGAGTCTGCAGGTAGGCTTGTTACCACGCAGATGAGCTTTAATGCCACAGCTTCTGATTCAGTAGGTCTGGGGTGGGGCCCAACACTTTGCATTCTAACATATTTTCAGGTGTATTAGGCTGGCATTACAAAATACCACAGTCTTGGGTGGCTTAAACAACAGAAATTTATGTATCACAATGCTGGAGACTGGGAACTCTAAGGTCAAGATGCTGGCAGGGTGGGTTTTATTCTAAGACCTCTTCTCTTGGCTTGTAGCAGGCTGCCACCTCCATGTGTGCTCAAGTGACCTATTCTTTGTGCATGGAGAGAGAGAGAGAGAGAGAGATCTCTATGCTATCTGTTCTTCATCTTATAAGGACACCAGCCCTGTCCCTATCAGATTAGGGCCTCACTCTTTTGATTTCATTTAACCTTAAATACCTCCTTAAAGGTACTATCTCCAAATACAGTCACATTAGGGGTTAGGGCTTCAATATATGGATTTCTGGAAAACACAATTCAGTCTATAACACCAGGTGATGCTGCTGCCATGGTTCTAGAAACCACACTTTTGAGAACTAGTATATTAGATACTGTGATGAATACAAAAGTATATTTGCAAAGGCTACTGTCCTCAATAAGCTTCTGCTGTTTTCAAGAGAAGAGTCTAACAAATATAAAATATGTAGAGGGCAAACAAAAGGTATAAATGCTTAATTTTATGCATACATCAAAATATAAAGTATATACATGAATTAAAAATTGGACACGAGGTTCTTATGAACACCTTGCAGTTGGTAAGATATCAGATAGCACTAAAATTGGTAAGATTTTGAAAGTTAATGTGAAAAAATTATGGATATGAGGACTTAACAAGGCAATAATGTGGAGTTTGGAATAAGTGGAGTATATTTGAATGGAAAGAGTAAGATGATTTTGTCTGAAGAAAAATTTGTGTGGATTATAATGGGAGATAAGGCTGATAAATTGGATTGAACTAGGAGAGTAAGAATTATAGGGTCTGTAAGTTCCCAAGAAAAAGAAAACATGATGAAATTGGAAAAATGAACAATGAACAAGAATGAGATCTAGGTGGTTCAGGGAAGTATCTACATTTTACGTGCTCTCTATTTTCTCTTTGTTTGCTGTGTTTCCAGAATTTGTAAATTGCAAAATTTTGATGACTGTTGAGAGAGCTTATTTCTTTGAACCATAGTGCATGAAAATCATCTGTAACTCTTGGCTTGCAAAAAGGAATCCACAATCTTTCTCCATATTACAAATTATATAATGTCAAGTAAGAAAGTGCAAAATAATTATGAACAGAATTTTGTCTCTTTATATTCATTCAGCATCATCACCAAGAAATTACTTGTCTAGAATTTGGCTGACACTTTGGAAATGTACATAACTTATTCATATTACAGAGTTTAACTGTATTTCTAGTGTATATAAATATGCTCTTATGATGCATTATTTTGTTTGGTTTCCATTCTCAGTAGGAATAATAGATATTATTTTCCCTATGGTTTTATTCTTAATGGAATGAATTATACTTATGATTTTATAGTTATGTCATATATATTTGAAATCAATGTTTTTAAGGTAAACCTGGAGAATAAAAATTAACAAATATACTAATGTACCTCAAGGACTGTATTATTAAAATTTATTTTGCAACCTTTGTTTATTTGGATTAATTAAAAGTAGAGATGTCTTAGTTATACCATTTTATAATTTAAAAAAATAACCTCGCCCCAAAATGAAACTCAAGTCTTTCATGGTGCGAAAGAGAGGACAATCTCATTGTCAATCTGTGTGCTCAGAAAAACTCGTTTTAATGGAGACAAAATTATAATGCGTGAAGAAAGCCTGTGCTTCTTGGAATTCCTCTTGTAACTTTTTCTACAAACAGAAGTTTCTAGTGAATATAATGTCACAAATATAGTGTTGGTGAAGGGAACCACAGTTGTGTTGAAATGTATAGATGTTTATTCAACACAAGAATGCAATTCATAAAATTATTGCCAGGAGAAAGCATAGGGACTAACATGCTTGCCACCAGTGCTGACTCAATTGTTCACTGGGAAAGCATATCATGACACAGTATTAAGTGTATGAAACAAATTAGGAAGCATCTCTCTTTTCTGCTGTAAGACTGTTAGAATGCCCTTGGAATTATTTATTTCTTAAAGGTTGGGAAGAAATCACCCATAGATTCCACTCACACACTTTTCTATGGGGGTCATTCATTGACATCTCATTGAATTTCTTCTATAGTTATTGTTCTATTCTGGATTTAGTACTCTTCTTCAGTTGGTTTTGTTCATTTATATTTTCCTAGAAAAACTTCCTTTCTGGGAAGAGAAATTCATATTTATGGCTATATAATTGCTTTTTATATTTTCTTACAATTTTTAAACTCCTCTGTATATATGGTGCTATGGTTTGAATGTATGTATCCTTCTAAAGTTCATGTTGGAATTTTACCCCCAAGGTAATGATATTAAGGGTTCTGCCCTCATGTATGTGATTAGTGTCCTTATAAAAGGGATTGAAAAAGCAAATTTGTCCCTTTTGCCCTTCCACCTTCCCTCATGTGAAAAGAAGACAACAAGGTACCACCTTAGAAGAAGAGAGCAAGCCTTCATCAGGCACCAAATCTGCTGGTGCCTTGATCTTGGACTTTTCAGCCTCTAGAACTGTGAGCAATAAATCTTTGTTATTTATAAATTACCCAGTCTAAGGTATTTTTCCATAGCAGCCTGAGAGACATGTGGTTATATACATATTTTTTACTCATAATTTCACATACTTCATCTTTCTTTATTCTAGATCAGTATTAGCAGTTTTATATAATTTATTGTTCTTTAAAAACTCTGTTATACTAATTAACTCTTTCCAAAGTATTTAACTATATCATATCTTCTGCTTTAAAAAAATCTGTATTAGGTTTCTCAGTAATTTATATTTTAACCTATTTTTCATATTTTTGTAATGAGTAACTTTTTGCATGGACCAAAGCCTAAAATTTATATAAAAATATGTTGTACAGTGAAAAAAACTTCTTATTTCCCATCTTGTTCACAACCTTCCTTCTTCCTAACCACTTTTCATAATTCTTATGTATCCTTTCAAAGATTTATAAGCAAATACTTGCAAATATTAAGATATATGATTCTCCCTCTTCTAACAAAGCAACTTCAATATAATGTTTTTCAGTTTGCTTTTACTTATTATTTCTTGTAGATGTTTTTCTTTTTTCTTTTCTTTTTTTTTTTTTTTCCGAGACAGTCTTGCTCTGTCGCCCAGGCTGGAGTGCAGTGGTGAGATCTCGGCTCGTTGCAACCTCTGCCTCCCAGGTTCAAGCGATTCTCTTGCCTCAGCCTCCCAAGTAGCTGGGATTACAGGTACATGCCACCATGCCTGGCTAATTGTTTTGTATTTTTAGTAGAGACGGGGTTTCACCATGTTGGCCAGGCTGGTTTCAAACTCCTGACTTCAAGTGATCTGCCCACCTTGGCCTCCCAAAGTGCTGGGATTATAGGCATGAGTCACCACGCCTGGCCTTGATGTTTCTTTTTTAATTTAATTTTTGTGGGTACATAGTAGATGTATATATTTATGTAGTTCATGAGATGTTTTGATACAGACATGTAATGTATAATAATCACAGCATGGAGAATAGGGTATCCATCACTTCAAGCACTTATCCTTTGTGTTACAAACAATCCAATTATACTCTTTTAGTTATTTAAAAATGTACAATTAAGTTATTACTAATCATAGTTACCCTGTTGTGCTATCCAATAGTAGGTTTTTTTCATTCTTTTAAATTATTTTTTTGTACCCACTAACCATCCCCATCTACATCCAACCCCACACTACCATCCTTCTACTCTCTATGTCCATGAGTTCAATTGTTTTGATTTTTAGATCCAACAAAATAAGGGAGAACATGAGACATTAGTCTTTCTGTGCCTGGCTTATTCACTTAACATAATGATCTCCAGTTCCATCCATGTTGTAATGACAGGATCTCATTCTTCTTTATGAATAGTACTCCGTTGCATATATGTACCACATTTTCTTTATCCACTTATTCTTGGCTATTGTGAACAGTGCTGCAACAAACACGGGAGTGCAGTTATCTCTTCAATATACTGATTTCCTTTCTTTTGAGTGTATACCCAGCAGTGGGATTACTGGATCATATGGTAGCTCTATTTTTAGTTTTTTGAGGAACCTTCAAACTGTCCTCCATAGTGGTTGTACTAATTTATATTCCCCTCTAACAGGAGGGTTCTCTTTTTTTCTGCTTACTTACCAGCATTTGTTATTGCATGTCTTTTGGATATAAGCCATTTTAACTGGGATGAGATGATATCTCATGGTAGAGTTGCACCCCAGCTCTTTTTAGCATTTATTATAAACAATGAATAAAGACTTTATGTATCATTTTTTACATAGTGAGCATATCTGTAGGATAAATTCCAGGAAGTGTAATTGCTGTATGAAAAGGTATACATTAAGTTTGATATTGCCAAATTGTCTTCTAACAAATGAAACATTATTAGATGTTTTTCCTATAGAGTTGGGATATAGCTACTTATATCTTCTGGTTCTTAATCCCTTGTCAGGTGGGTAGTTTGCAAATATTTTCTCCCATTCTGTGTGTTGTCTCTTCACTCTGTTGATTGTTTCCTTTGCTGTACTGCAGCTTTTTAACTTGATGTTATCTCCTTTGTCCATTTTTACTTTGGTTGCCTGTGCTTTTAGGGTATCATGTAATGATGTTTCTTTTTTCTTTTTTCTTTTTTGAGATGGAGTCTTGCTCTGTCCCCCAGGCTGGTGGGCAGTAACATGATCTCAGCTCCCTGCAACCTCTGTCTCCCGGGTTCAAGCAATCCTTCCACCTCAGCCTCCCAAGTAGCTGGGATTACAAGTGTGTACCACCACACCAAGCTGATTTTTTTTTTTTTTTTAATTTTTAGTAGAGACAGGGTTTCACCATGTTGGCCAGGCTGGTCTCAAACTCCTGACCTCAGGTGATCTGCCCAGCTCGGCCTCCCAAAGTGCTGAGATTATAAGTGTGAGCCACTGCACCTAGCCAGATGTTTCTATATTAATACATAAGGAGCTTCTCTACTCTTTTCTCCAGTTTTATTTTACTTATATACTTACTGTAATTAGTTTAACCAGTGTTCTCTTGACAGATATTCTGGGTGGTTTTTTTTTTCCCTTTTAGCATTAAGAAATATTTCTTGAGAAAGGGTCTCACTCTGTTACCCAGGCTAGAGTACAGTAATGTGATGATAGCTTACTGCAGCCTTGAATTCCTGGGCTCAAGCGATCCTCCCACCTTATCCTCCCTAGTAGCTGGGATTACAGGTATGCAGCACCACACTCTAATTTTTAAATTATTGGTAGAGGTAGGGTCTTGAAATGTTGCCCAAGCTGGTCTTAAACCCCTGGCCTCAAGTGATCCTCCCACCTCAGCCTCCCAAAGTGTTGGGATTACAGGCATGAGCCACTGCACCCCAGCTCTTTTTAGCATTTATTATAAACTATGAATAAAGACTTTATGTATCATTTTTTACATAGTGAATATATCTGTAAGATAAATTCTAGGAAGTGTAATCGCTGGATCAAAAGGTATACAGTAAGTTTGATAGATATTGCCAAATTGTCTTCCAAGAGGTTGTATGAATTATAATTCTTACTAAAAAGGAATGGGACTACGTATTTCCCTATAGCCTTGCCAACACTGTGTATCGTCAAACTTTTAAAAAAGCTTCCGAACCAGTAGGTAAAAAAATATCATCTCAGTACATTTTAATTTACATCTCCTTTTAGCAGTAAAATAGAGTATGCGTCTTTATATTTAAGAGTCATTTGTGTTTTATTTTCCATGAGCCATCTCTTTATGTCCATTAATCATTAGGGTGGGGGAGTGGTTAGTATTCAGATATTATGGAACATATTTTTATTTGTAATGTGAGTTACAAATCTTTTTTTCACAACCTATTATTTATCTTTTGACTTCACTTATGTTTTTTATGCAGATTTTTTAATGTTATGTAGTTGAATTGTCAATGCTTTATATGTGGTTTCTGAAGTTTGATCAAAGTAGAAAGATCTCTTCCTATTTATTCTTAGTTGTGAAAGAATTTTCCCGTGTTTGTCAAGTTAGTTTTGTTTTTGGGTTGTACTTTGTATATTTAAATATGTTGTCCTTTGGAAATTGGTGTGCACCATGAGGTAGAGAGTAATTCTTTTATTCACAAAATTACCCAGTTATTAAAACATTATTTTTGCCACTTTTATTGTATACCAACATCCCTGCTAGAATTTTGGTTCTCCTACCCGATTTCCAGGCTGTGTCTGGCTCCTCTGGTAATAAGAGGGATGGGAGCAGAAGAAGTAAAGGGTCCAGAAAGTCCTCATTTGATTGGCACCTATGTGCCAGCGATTTCCTCTGGTCATGGCAAACACTTAAGTCTGACTCTTTATCAAGAAGGTACTTCTTGTCGTTTGCCACCAAGAGAGTTACTTACCAACAACTTCTTCAAAGTTGGTGAATGGCTCTCCACATTTGTCAATTTAGTCTCCTTCCCATCCTCACATACCATATTTTGCTGAGATTTTCTTGCCTGCTCAGAAAGTTTCTTAAAGTACATTCGGAAAATCTTTCCCTCTTGTGTTGTCCACATTTGTTCCTCTGATAAAGTACATGGGGGCAAAGGTAGAACATCAACAACTTACTTTTAAAAAAATTCCTCTCTTGAGTGTTCAAAATTTCCTTTTACTAACTACATGCGGGTGAGAGGCTACAAGGAATAAAATTCATTATTCATTTGTTTTCTTTATATTTGTTCCTTCTAAATCCTGTATGGGCATTTTGTAACTCACCTTGGGCATGACTGGCACTGAGATTTAATAGTGTTCATTTAACATCCTGTTGTATAAGCTATTTACCATGTTATCTATTTCCTTGTTATTTGATCTTTGAAAACTTATTGATATGTTTTACATAGTCTACCATAATTGTGTTTTTTCTCAATTTTATCTTCTGTTTCTGTACTACTTTTCTATTGTGAATGTAACAAATTACCACAAACTTATTGGCTCAAAACAAAAAAAAATTATCTTAAGTAAGGGCTCAATAAACTGTAGCTATTGATATTTATTTTTTCCTGTTCTCGGAAAGCCTATTCCATTTAATGTTCAGATCTTATGCTCATGAAACTTTTTTACTTTTTGTTTTTCTTTAGTATGCTCTGTTCTCTCTTTATAGAGTTCTTATTATGCATATTGAATTTCCTGGATTTGTCCTCTAGGTCCCTTATCCTTTCACTTATCAACTTCATTTCATTAACCATTTCCTCTGACTTCTGAGAAAATGTCTCAGATCAATCTTTTAAAATAATTACATGGATTTCTGCAGCATTAAGTTTGTTGTTTACTGTCTCTTGAATTTTTTAATTTGATCAGTATGTCTACTGATTTGTAAAGACTGAAAGAGGTATGCAAAATCTCTCACTATGACTGTGGTTTTGTTCATTACTTGAAAATAATTATTTGGAATTTCTGATTGATTTTATTTCATAGAATAATAATGTAGTTCATTTTAAGGTTTAAAACTAGAGATTTAATAACTGTTTTCTTCTGCTCTTTCATAGGAGAATATTTACTTGGACTCACCAATATGGTGGAATGTTTACCCTTTTCATTTATCTTTTTCTCCCTGCTCATTCTTCAAATCAAGAGACAAACTTTACCAGAAAATTTGTCTATACTCATCTGTTGTAGTAATAGACAAAGAAAAGAGATGAGTGTTCTTTTGTTTTTGATAAAGTATGACTTTGTCTCATGTAATTAATTGTATTACTTGCTGTGCAGTTAATTTTCAGCACTTCGTATGTAGGCACCATTGGGTGAGGAGGAAAGGAAGGAAGAGGAGGAGAAACAGAAGAAGGAAAAGAAGGGAGAGGAGGAGAAAAGGAAAGAGAAAGAGGGAGGGAGGAAGGAAGGAATTACTTATGCCCCTTCTTTTACTTAAAAAGCATATTTTACTGTTTCAATGATTGAGTGTATTTACAATGTGTTTCAATATTGCTGATAAATTCTATTTTTCAGCTCTATTGAGGTATAATTGATAAATAAAAATTATATATTTAAGATGTACAACATGATGATTTGATATACATATATATTGCAAAATGATCACCAGAATCAAACTAATTAAGACACCCATCACATCACATACTTACCAATTTTTTGTGGTGAGAACACTTAGGACCTACTCTCTTAGCAAATTTGAAGTACATTCATGCACCCCATAATGATGTTTCGGTCAATGGTGGATTGCATATCTGATGGTGGTCTCATAAGATTATAGTATAGTACTGTATTTTTACAGTATCTTTTCTTTTCTATGATTAGAGACACAAACACTTACCATTGTGTTACTATTTCCTTATTCTATCTAGTCCACTCAGCCCAGGAGCAATGGGCTATACCATATGGCCTAGGTGTGTAATAGGCTATGCCATCTGGGTTTGTGTAAGTACACTCTAAGATGTTTGCACAATGAGAAAATTGCCTGATGATGTATCTGTCAGAACGTATCCCCATCATTAAGCAACACATGACTATATACAATACAGTTGTGTTAACTGTACCATGAGGTACATTACATCCCCAGAACTTATTCATCTTGTAACTGAAAACATGTGCCCTTTGACCAGTATCTGCCTATTTCCCTTCCCTCCTTCAGCATTTGGTGACCACGATTCTTCTTTCAAATTTAACGTAATTGTAGATTCAGGAAGTACATGTGCAGGTTTGTTACATGGGTATATTGCATAACGCTGAGGTTTGGGCTTCTAGTGAACCCATCATACAAATAGAGAACATTGTACCCAATAAATAATTTTTGCCTCACCACCCTCCCACCCTCCCCCTTTTGAATTCACTGGTGTCTATTATTTCCATCATTATATCCGTGTGTACCCATTATTTAGCTCCCAATTATAAGCAAGAAAATGTGGTGTTTGCTTTTGTTTCTGAGATATTTCACTTAGGATAATGGCTTCCATGTTCATCCATGTTGCTGTGAAGAATATGATAGCATTCTTTTTTATGACTGCATAATCTGATCTCTGACAAAGCCAACAAAAATAAACAACACAGAAAGGACACTATTCAATAAACAGTGCTGAAAAAACTGGCTAGCCATATGCAGAAGAATGACACTGGACCCCTATCTCTCACCATATAGAAAAATTAACACAGTTCTAATCTCTGCTTCTATGAGTTCAACTTTTAAAGATTCCATATATAGGTGAGATTATACCGTATTTATCTTTCTATGTCTGGTTTATTTCACTTAGTATAATGTCCTCCAGCTTCATGCATGTTGTCATAAATGGCAGGATTTCTCTATTTTTTTATTGCAGAGTAATATTTTATATATATACCACATGTTTTTTGTCCATTCATCCATTGATAAACACTTAGGTTGATTCCATATCTTGGCTATTAATGCTAAAGTGAGTAAGAGAGTGCAGACGTATTTTCAAGATACTAATTTTATTTCCTAGGGAAATATACCTAGAGGTAGAATTTCTGGATCATGTGCTAGTTATATCTTTAAGTTTTGAGGAACCTCCATACTGTTCTCCATAATGGCTATATCAATTTATATGCCTAGCAACAGTGAGCAATGGTTTACTTTTCTCCATACCATCACAAACACTTGTTATCTCTTATATTTTTGTTAGTGGCCATTCTACCAAGTATGAGGTGATATCTCATTGTAGTTTTGATTTGCATTTCCTTTATTATTAGCAATGTGGAACACTTTTTCATATGCCTGTTAGTTATTTGTATGTCGTCTTTGGGAAAATGTCTATTCCATTCCTTTGCCCAGTTTTAATTGGGTTACTTGTTTGCTTTTGTTATTGAGTTGTAAGAGTTTCTTATATATTTTGGATATTATCCCCTTATCCAATACAGTCATGTGTGAGTTGCCTGGTCCAGCTTTGAATGACTTCCTTCTTGTGTGAAAAATGCCTAGTTGTAGAAAAACTTACCCCTATTTTGTGACTCCAGCCTTTTAGTTATACCTGCATGATCTTGGGGTGGAATCAGGACTAAAACTGGGCCAATCAGATACTTTTGCCCTGGAAGTGTCAAGAGGGAAACAAGCTAGGGATTAGTTAGTTGAGTTAGGCTAATAGAAATGTTCATATCGATTAGGTATCTTAATTATTTCTGCAGAGATCCACTTGGCTCCTTGTTTTAATTATAAACTCTTCCTCTATCCTTCTAATGAATTATCTTTTATTATGCTTCTAGCCAAAGTTACCTTCTGTTACTTTCAACCAAAACTTCAGAATTTGACCCACTTGATGTCTTTTTTATTTTTAATTTTTATGGATACATAGTAGGTATATATATTTATGGAGTCATTTTATATCATTGATGCTAAGAACATTTTGCAGCAAAATTGTTGAATGTGTATAATTTCAAACCACAAAATAGTAAAGATACCAAATGGTAAGATTTGATTGAAAGGAATGTATAAACTCCAGCACATATTACTAAATCTTTAGCATTTCTGAAAATCAAATGTTTTGCTTTGGTTCTCATCGGAAGTTCAACATCTACATGTAAAAGAAATCAGTGATTGCTGGGAAGCCAATGAATATTTATTTCAAATATACTATAATTAGATTTTTTAAAGAGAAAATTCATCCGTGTTTTACTATTAGGACATCACAATATACTTTTATGTTACTTTATATTTTCAAAACCCTTAATCATAACTTATGAGTTAATCCTGACCATGTTAGTTAATGTAGTCTCAAATAAGTAATTTCATACAAGGAAACTCAAGCACAGAGAAGTGTCTTTAACCCAGGTTTTTAATCAAGATTGTTGCTGAGCCAAGAGAACTCCCCAGCATGTAACTTCTAGGCCTGTGAAATTGAATCTGAATTATAACAGCTTCTTTAGAACTTGTCAAATACCCTCAGTAAAAATTCAAGGGCATGTAATACCATGGGAGTTACTTGTCCAAATGTATTTTAACGTGACCCAACATGCAAGTTACTCTCTAAAGATCCATGGGGGTTGTAAGTCAAGAGCAGATGTGGTGTGTAAGAATTGTAGGCACTGCTGTGTCTCCAGCACTGATGTGTTCTCACATTGAGAAAGACACTCACAGACTGTCTACCAACAGCCAACATCATATTGGGAAAATTATCATGGAAATCTTTAAAAGAGCTTGTTCCTTTGTTATTTGATTTTATCAGCTTTAAAAACAAAAAGGTGATAGATAAATAAATAGATATACAGAGGTATGTCGATATAAAGAGATTTTATTAATTACTTGGATATAGCCACACAAATAGCAATTTCATTATCCCATCTTTTACCATGTATAACTACTTTCTTTCACTTTTCTCAGCCTCTGAAGAAAATATTACTTATGGGAGAAGTCCAAGCTCTGACTGTAGCCATCTTATGTAATTGTTTGACTGTGGGAATTCCAGGGTCATCCATAAACTGGCACTTCTCAATTTCCTTATACACCACAAAAGCTTTTGCTATAATAATTCTACTATAATACTTTTACCATAGAATGAACAATCCCAAAATGTCATTGGTTCATGAAAAATACTTATTTCCTCATCATGGAACTCTGGGTTAGCTGCAATATCTCTCTTCCAGGTAGTGTTCAGGTTCAAGTTACTTCTCAGCCCTAAGAAACACATAATGGAGTATTCTCATGTAGATATGAGAGCAGAAGAGGGATGGCAGAAACTTAGAGCACCTCTTCAAGCTTCCCTTCAGAACTGCCTCTACTTAGAACTAGCACATTGTCACTTCTCCCCACATTCCATTAATCTGTTGGCCAAAGTAAGGTGACATGGTGAACCCAACATTGATGGGATGAAGAAATATCCTACTCTTACGATCTGGACAGGGAGAGAAGTAAAGATGTTCTAAACAATAAAGCAATCTATTACATATTTTCTGTCCAAGATGCTCCTGAAAACTTAATATCCTGCTAAATTTTCAGGTGAGGGCTGGGAACCACAGACAATTGGCAGATTTGAAGTGATAACTTTTCAACAAAGAGAAATAATAAAAGGACTTTGAAAGCTGTGTGTTAGTGAGATTATGAAATGCTGAAAGTTTAAGTAATCAGCATACCATAAATGACTAAAATCTAGTTTCAGTCCAGTATCTTGATCTATTATCTCTACTCAATTTAATGTTTTCTTCAGCTTATATCAGTCATATATATCTAACATATCCTAACAAATACCCCAAATATAATAGTTTTAAAGTTGAAGCTTAAATAAAAATAAGTGATATGTGTTCAGTACTTTATCATGCTTCTTCTCTGAATGATGACATTAACATTGGAATTTTTCTCATACAGAGATGTTTGTGTCCCAGGCATCTTTCTCAGAAGTGTGTCAGTTGATAAAACATGCATACAAAGCTGAAGCTTAGGGTGCAGTTTATTGGCATTTTTATTTTTCCCTGCTTTAATTAAAGCTTTCACTGATGGTGAAATTATTGGTCCTGGAATGATCCTTGACAATGTCCGGAAAAGAACACTTAAACTCATTGTTATGTAGTGCTTTTGAACTAACTATCAAGAAAAGAATAGCTATTACATTCATTGCATATGACAACTAAATTTTTATTTGTTAACTGCCTCATGGAGGTTAACTCAGAAGATACTAAAATGTCTGTAGAGCTCTTGTTTGCTGACAATTTAGCTTTTTTTTTTCTTTTTTTTAGAAATGTATACTACTACATCCATCACTTAATAACATTTTTTACATCTATGGAAAAGAAACAATACCACACATTGTCTCTATTTGTATGTTAAATAACTAAAGTATTAACATTTACTTTTTGTCATCATGCAGTGTGTTTGTTTTCAATAACAGATGTTTTTTGTTTATTAGTTTTGCTGGTTGGTGTTTTTGGAGTGCTATGGCCACTCCAAGTAAGCGTGCTGACTTCTCCTTTGGTAAGCTGAGAAGAGATTTCCTGGCTCAGATTTAAATTCAAAACTGCATTCATCCACCAATTCCAAGTATATCATTATTAAATAGTTCAGTAATTTTTTTCTAAATTTTACATATTGTCTCTTGAGAATGGAACATTCAAAGCAAACTTAGAGTTTGCTATTAGATTTATAGTAAAGCAAGGCAGAACGACTGTGGTTTTAAAAGATACATGGAATACCACCAAATTAAAAGTGTGAAGCTGCCAACCTCCTGCTCTCCTCTTCAAAAGCATGTGCAGCAGGATAAGATAATCTACCATCACCTGAGCTGAGTGGTTTTCTCTAATTGAGGAGGAAGCCCCATAGGCCACAACTGCCTATATTTGTTAGGAAAACAGGATCAGAAAAGCTCCATTATATCCTCAGAATACTGTCTTCTTTGTGTTGCACTAAATTTATTTGGAACCCCAGTTTTGGAGCTCGGCATGGCCAGTTATCTTGCCTGACAAACCCACCACTAGCTCAGAGTGCCTTGGCTGGTTTCCCTAACATATCTTTAGTCAAAAAGAAACTCAAGAATGTAAAGTATAAAGTAAGGGGTTTGGGCTGAGATCCTGACATTTCTGCTTTACATATCCCTTTTTAGCAAACAAGTTGGGGCATGGCTCACAGCTGCAGATTCCAAATGTCTGCCTTGAACGGCTGTTTAATATATGGGGTATAGAAAACAGATTCTAACTTTGACTCTTCACTCTGCCGATGTGTGATCTCAATCATATTACTTATCTGTGCCTCAGAGTCCATGTTAATAGAAGCAGTGTATTAATAGTATTCTCTTTTTAGAACTGTGATGAGGTTTCAATGAAATAATATATAGAGAAAACACTTTGCATAGTGTTTGAGCCACAGTAGGCGGTCAATAAATGATAACTTAGAAAGATTTTTAAGTGAAATTATAACCTACCCAGTAAGAAAAAACAAGACACTATAAAAAACAAAAATGTTTGTCTCTAAGCCATATATTTCTCTTAATGAGAATCAAGTTGGTCTGGGTAAATGGAGACAAACTTAATAAACAATATTCTTTGTTGTCCATCTTTTCTCCTTTTAGTGTTCTGTGCATGACAACATGAGTGAGCTATTTGGAAGCAGTTGCAGCTTTTAGGTACTTCTGAGAAACAGTGGAAGGACTAGTGCAATACTAATAGTGAATAGGTAACTTTAAATATTTAAAAAATATTTTTTAAATAACCACATTAAAAAAGAGAAATGGGTGAAGTTAATTTCAATAATATATTTTATTCAAGATAATATATCCAAAATATTATGCTTTCAACATGTCGCATGTAAAAATGGTTAGTAAAATATATTTATACATTTTTGCCCTCTTTGAAATAGAATATGTATTTTCCACTTACAGCACATGTAAATTCTGACCAGCCACATTGTAAGTGCTCAATAGCCACATATGGCTAATGGTTCCCATATTGGACAGTGCAGGAATGGAAGATGAAATGAGATAAGATGAGATGAGATAAGATGAGAAAGAAGAGTTGGGGTAGGAAATGGGATTAGAGGCTATGCAGTGGTATTCATGTAAATTTTGTGACTAAATATTTTATAGGCTGAATGGTATCAGAGAATCATTTTCAAGGCTGCTATAAGCCACGTTAACCCGTAGTATATCTTCTAAGAAAATTTGACCCTCTTACTAAGACACTGATATTAGGCAGTGCTGGGGATGTCTTTTGTTGCCTACTTACTAAAATTGTAAGGGGTGTAACAGCTCTACACTGCTCATTTTTACCACGAAGGGTCTAATAAAAAGAGAAGACAGTACCTTTCACATGGTTTATTAAAACTTCATTGTAACCTCTTCTAGCCTTATCTTAGCATTTTATTCGAAACATACCACTAAGGATGGCTCTGTAACTGAGTCTCTGTGCACTGTGCTGCATATAGGAATATTGATCAGCTTTATCTTTGTCTCTTAAGAATTTCACATTTTATTGTACTAATGCTTCTTACAGTAACTATTGTATTAAGTCAGAACTTTAACATGATTCATAAATAGCATAAAACTTGGTTCCCATAAATCATGGCACTAAATTGGAAGTTTAAAGTTAAGATTTATAAACTAACACACTAAATCACAACTTTAAAATTTAGGATTCATTAATAAGAACTTTTATATGCATGATGTATAAATCAAAGTACTGTACCTGATTCTTGGAAGTTAATGCATGTAAATCAGAATTCTGAAAGTTAATATTAATAAATCAAGGAAATGCATTTTATATGGTAAATTTCTTTTTTAATGGAATAGTTCCTATATTAAATAACAGACACTATCTTATGAAAAATATGAACCTCAAAACTTCCTGTGATAGCCATTTCCTGAACATCTTTTTGGTTTATTTAAGCCAGTTTCTCTTACATGAGCATGGAAATATCAGATATACATCTTCTTCATATAATCTCTCTTATTCTTGAAAACGCAATTAAGTCACACTACAGGTTTTCCATTTCTAGGCTAAAAATACCCACAAAACTTAGCTTTCTTCCATAGGATTTATTTTCTGCACTTTTGAACATTTTTAACAAGTGTCTGTGGTCCTTTTGAAGGTAATGCAAGGAAATCTGGACAAAGTGCTTTTACCTGTGTCCTACTAACTCAGAGTGTGGTGGATGAATTACTTCTGAACCCTCATATGTCATACCTGTTTGTAACAGTCCATTTATATCTCAGACAAAACAACAGGAGCAGTTGGAGTTTCCTATTGTAATGCGTTACTACTTAGGAGAATTGCTTAATTCTCTTCATGCTTAGATTTTCTGGGATCCTAAGTGGCCTACAACAAACTGGATTCTGCCTTTTCTGCTCCATTAAAACTTCTTGGCCAGGTGTGTGGCTCACTCCTGTAATCCCAGCACTTTGGGAGGCCAAGGCAGATGGGTCACTTGAGGTCAGGAGTTCAAGACCAGCCTGGCCAACACGCTAAAACCTCATCCCTACTAAAAATACAAAAATTAGCCAGGCGTTGTGGCAGGCACCTGTAATTCCAGCTACTCGGGAGGCTGAGGTAGGAGAATCACTTGAACCCGGGAGGTGGAGGTTGCAGTGAGATCGTGCCACTGCACTCCAGCCTGGGTGACAGAGTGAGACTCTGAAAAAAACAAAAACAAAACAAAAAACTGCTCTTAATTCAGTTACCAAAGACCTTCATGACACCAATGGCCAAAAACCCCATTGAATCCTTAGGTTATGTGAATATTCATCAACAGTTGCTACAGTTGTTTCCTCTTTCATCAGTATCTGTGACACCTCTTGATCTTTCTCCTACCTCTCCAGCAGCTCCTTCTAGTTTCTTTTGTGGAACTTCCTATTCTAACATCTCTTAACTTAAACGTTAGTGTTTGACATGGTTCTCTACTTAAGCATCTTATTTTCTCACCATGTCTTCTCATTTTTACCCACAGAGTCTACATGTAAGTGTTGATCATTTACAGAGCTCTTTCCTGTGATCTAGAAATATTTAGTAGGTATTTCTTCCTTGAGGGACTACCGGCCCCTCTGAATCCACATACTCAAATGGAAAACATTCTTTTGTAAAAGTGACTTTTCTTTTTCAAACTCACTCCAAACCCCATATCTAATCAGCCAAGCCTTTTCCTCACATTTGTTCCATCCATTGCATTCCTACAGCCATAGTTTTAGTTCAAATCCCTATTAATTCATCCTTGGGCTGTTCTCATCATTTCCTAACTGCTCCTCAGCCTTGCAGAATGGAAATTTGATTATATAACTTCCTAATTTGGACTTTTCATTTCCATTCCCCACTCCTTAAATAGATGGTCCTTAAAGACTCATCTGCTTCTATCTTCTCAAACTCTATCTCTACCTCCCAGCATACTCTATACTTTAAATGAGTGATTCTGAACCTGGGAATTTTGCCTCACAGGGAATATTGGCAATGTCTGAGGACATTTTGTGTTGTCACAACTGGTGGTGGTAGTGCTACTGGTATCTAGTGGGTAGAGGCCAGGGATGTTGCTAAACAATCGACAATGAATACAACAGCCTCCCACAACAAAGAATTATCCAGTCTCAAATATCAGTAGTGCAGAGGTCCAGAAACCCTGCTACAGACAAATGAAGTATGCATATTTTACCAGAGAATAGAACTGCTGTGTGGATCTGAAACTTTGAATACATTTATAAGTGCCATGTCCTTTGCCTGAAATGTCCTTTCCTCATGTACACTCACCTTCATCCTGCAAGCCTCAGTTCAATGTCTCCTCCACTGTAAAGGGGTTTGCTCATCCTCCCAAACATTGGTGACCTATCTTCATGGTTTTATGGAAACAATAGGCATGTTATTCAGAGTCAGAATGACATTGGTTTGAAATATGACTCCACTTTACTACTGGTGTGTACTTGAGCAAAGTAAACTTTTTGAGCCCGAATTTCTTCTTCTGAGATTTGTGAGTACAAAATATCAAGCCAACAAGTTTATCATTAGGATCTAATCAGGGAAATCCAGGTCCACATTTATTACTTCACTGACCACTAATATTAACTTGGCTGTTTTTGCAGGTTATCACTTACATAGTATGTGAAAAGGATGGATCTTCCCACATAAAGAATGCATATTCTTCAGTAAAAGAAATACAAATGATTAGGCTCCCCAACTAGACCTTCCTAAGATGCTTTCAAGGTTGATTTGCAGGTGAATTTTAAACAAGAAAACTAACTGTAAAATGTGTCTAATATCTGTCATGAGCTACACTTGGATAATTGGATTGTTCCAGCTAGGGAACTGTATTACACCTGATGCATCTATTAATACTTTTGGAGATATGTTAGCTTATGCGGATTATATAATGAAACCAGAATTTGCAGTTTAGTTGGGAACATAGGACTAGGATTCTAAAATAAGCAGAAACAGAACACTATAGCTTATAATCAACTAGTACAATTTTGGTACAGAAAAGTGCTATATACTTTTCTATACAAAATTTTTAAGTAGTGAAAAGGTAGTACTTACCACTAATACATGAAATGGAAGCTAGCTTATCCATCTTTGTGTTTGTACGTGCATGTGTATTTCCCCTCTTTCTCTTCTTTCCACTCCAACAAATTTTTTTTCGATCACTTGATTTTGTAACATGGAAGATGCAATATGAGCACTCTAGACCACTTATTTAACAGGGCCACAAATATCAAATAATCAGAGTGATGTAAAGCTATAAGGAAAACATGTACAAATGTATTTGAAATAACTTTCAATTTAATCATGATTATTCCACCGAAGCTTCTACAACAAATATTTACTTGAGAATTTTTTGAAGCTGCCTTTTTTAAAAACTTGTGATGAATTTAACATTACAGTAAGCAGAGCCATTCTGTCTGCAGTAATGTTCTTGCATCATCTAAGCTATTCCCAGAGGAAATAATGGATAAAGGAAAACCAAGTAAAAAATAACTTTTATCAGATCTACTGTAAAAGCCTTTTCTGACATCAAGGGCATATGCAGATTTTCTTGATAGCCTGACTCCATGTGATTTAGTTTACTAATTATCTACTTCCCATCACCTATTTACTCTAAGTAACTTGACATCTAAATATATACTTGCATGCATAAAACTATATATATTATGAGAAAATATAGCATTGATACCACTTTGAGCATATCCTAAAGCATGCCTTAAGTTTAATAACATATATTTGTGATTCTAAGAGAATCATGTGTCATACAATTTGAAACAGGATTAGTTCTCCTATTTAGCTACTTCTTATTATCGATTAAGTAATAAAACTTTGAAACATTTATAACATTACTAGGTGAAACTATCTACAGTTGTCTGATTTCTGACATTAAATGTCATTTCTTATTACCAAATGAGAAAAAATTAAAATACTCTTTCTCCTTGAGATTTATGTCACTTATAGTCCAGAAAGAATATCAAAATATAAAGTGACAAAATATATCACTTATGTCTTGTAGTCCAGAAGGAATCTCAAAATATAAAGCAATATCCTTCAATATAAGTTTATAAAAAACCTGTATGCCGGCCGAGCGCTGTGGCTCATGCCTGTAATCCCAACACTTTGGGAGGCTGAGGTGGGTGTCACAAGGTCAGGGGTTTGAGACCAGCCTGGCCAATATGGTGAAACCCCGTCTCTACTAAAAATACAAAAATTAGCCAGGCATGGTGATGCGTACCTGTAGTCCCAGCTACTTGGGAGGCTGAGGCAGAAGAATTACTTGAACTTGGAAGGCAGAGGTGGCAGTGAGCCAAGATCGCACCACTGCCCTCCAGCCTGGGCGACAGACCGAGACTCCATCTCAAAAAAAAAAAAAAAAAAAAAAAA
>NW_012098388.1:1368721-1403673 GCF_000951045.1 Mandrillus leucophaeus | reverse complement strand
AAAAAAAAAAAAAAAAAAAAAAAAAAAAAAAAAAACCTGTATGCCATAAACAGTATTTTTAAATGGGAAGTGAATTAAAACCTAGGAGAAAAAAAATAAAATACAACAGGTAAATAACTCTTATTACTAGTTTAATACATAAAAGTTCTCACAAATGAAAATGGAAAAATTACACTAATAGAAATATTATAAGAAAATGTGTATAGGTTATTTTAAAAGAAGCAAAATACAGATGGCCTAGAATATAGAAATGGACAAGTTTACCTGTTATCAAATACATTGAAATTGAAGAAGCAAGATTATTCATTTACCTGCTATATGGTTCACTTTCTAATGCAATGTTGCTACTCAGTATTGATGGGCATATGAATAACAGGAAATGATTTTATATACTTCTGGTAATCATATAAATTAGTATAACTTTCTAGGGAGAAATTTGTCTTCAAAATAGCAGTATCTTTTGACATAGAATGTTCCTAGAAATTTATCCTAAGGAAATAACATAGCCACAATATATATTCATTGCAGCATGGTTTAGGATCTACAAACACTCAGAAATAACCAAAATAGACAAGAAAAGGTCATGATTTAAATAAATTGTGTTATGAGAAGAACTATGCAGCCATGAAAAAGATATTCTAGAAACATATTTACTGCCATAAGATGTTCATAACTTATGATTATCTGAAAAAACATACCTTCCAAAAATGCATAGCATGATTCTATGTTAGAATCTTTTAGTCATAATAATTGCTTAAATTTACATAGGTAATAAAATTATATTATAATGTGTGCCCAGCAAAGTGAAGAGCCACTGTGAACCCTTCTGAAGAGCTTTTCATTCAGGACTCATGGAAGACCATGACAATAGCCCTTCATGACTCAGAACAGGAAATCAGCTTTAAGGAATCATCCCCCAAGAAGTAGGGTCCTGTTGTCCTCTTATGATTCTGCCTTTCTCACCTTTCTTCTCTTTTCCTCATTATATACTTTATTATTTCTGTTTCTTCTTCTATGCCCTCTACCTTTACTATTGCTACTGCTTCTCTTTCTGTCTGTTTGACTGTGTTTGTGATTCTCAAAAAATACTCCCTGAGAGAGAATCCCATTGAGTCGGGTAGTTAGCATCCAATATGGCATGCCCAAGCTAGACAGAGTTCTTAATGGTAGGTTACCTCTTTAGCTCCTGATCTAGCTTCTATCTGGTTATCTTTGGTTTCAGCATTAATTCATGATCAAATCAGTGTTATCTGGGACAGTAGAGTCACGTGACACAAAGCAAGACGCAGCCACCCTTTCTTGCTTTTCTCAAAAGGGAGTTCTAGAAATATAGAGGACACTAAGAGTTGCCTTTCTGTGGTGAAATTATAGAATTTATAATATAGAATCTATATCACAGATCTTTTTTTCTTATTAATGGTTCATTTGTAATGACCATTATCATTATCTGCCTATAAAGAAAAAATTAGTAAGAATAAGTTTTGCTTTCCATTTTAAATCACTTGGTCTAGTCTCCTGCCTACAAGGTATTCTATCCCTGCCAGTGACTATTTGTAAACATATGCGTTTTCAAAAGCATTCATTCTATCTCATCCATCATTTTGTCGGCTATTCTTGCTTCACTTTCCATTTTGATTCCTGTAAGAACCTTGTAATTGAAGTTTAGTAATGTCAGAGGCTTCCAAACCCTAACCCCCCCCCCCACATCCATTTACATCATGTTTTATTTCACCTTTCTCTAAAAAAGTATGGGGATATTGCATCTAAGTAATTACTCAGATTGTATGCAGATTCTTGTAGTACTCAGTTTTGAGGTCATCTCACCCAAGAGTACTTTGCCTTTTCAAAATTTAGTGGTTCTTTTCTATCTTAAATTGTTTCTTCATTTTCAGAACCTTGGTTTTTTCCCACTTGCTTATTTCCTGACTTCAGAAGTAATCCTCTAAAAATTTCCTTATCTATAGGGATGTTATTCAATGTCCTACTTAATGTCACCTCAGTCTATGTATTTCCACTTCGTAAGCCTGCTGTTATGATCCATTTTCTTCCTGCTCTAGCACACAATGAGTAGTGGTGGGTTTTTTCCCCCTTATTTGACCTTTTTATTCTGTCATGAATTTGATCCTGCTCTTTATAGACTTTCCATAATTCAAGTCATGTTTATTAATATCTACTCTGTGGAAGATGCTGTACTGCTCACTCTGAGGCCAGTCCTTGCCCTTTAGTGGAGAAAAGGAATGAATGTATGTAATTTTAACAGGGGGAGGAGGGAAAAGAAGAGGACAGATAGCTAAAGACTGTACAAGAAATGTCAGGAGAAAGTGGGAGAATTAGTGAAGGGAAGAGGAATCTGAGGAGTACAGAAAACACTGATAAGGGCTATTATAATTTTTCTTCGTATCTCATATGCATAACATGAAAGGTATTAAAGAAATTATTTTGAATTGAAATTTGTTCAATCAGAAAAATATAATAGGATATCAGTGTGGGGAAGGGGTGCAGAAAATCATTCAAGATGGAATGAGTCACAGTCAAATGCAGCAGAATGAAGACTAAGTAAGGAAAACTTTTAAGAGAAACCATTAAGAACCTTCAGGAATGCATAGAAGGCAGAAATACAAATGCCATATGTTGCAAGTAGAATGTGGCAAAGATTATTACCCAAGCATCTGAGCATTTTGGTAGTGAAAGAAAACAGGAAATTACAGAGGAGAAGGTAGATAAATGGCATAAGAATCAGTAAGAGTAAAACTAGGAATAGAAGGACGATCAGCACTTCTAAGAACAGGGTTGGGCAGCTCAAAGTATAAGTTGATATTTTTGACAAAACGTTACAAAAATTGTGTGGCAATATTCAGAATATGTAGATAAACAAAAAATTTTAAATAGAAAATAGCAAAAAGAGGAGACTATTGCAAGAACATTCACATTTATATCAAAAATTAAAATTAAAAATCTTTTCATGGGAGATAACAATCTTTCAAACATATGGTGTTGATAACACTGGATATCCACATGCAAAAAAATGAAGTTGGATCTTATACAAGATACAAAAATTAACTCAAAATGTATCAAATACCTAAATGTAAGAGTTAAGATGATAAAACTCTGAGAAGAAAGCATAGGGGGAAATCCTCATACCATTGTTGTTGGCAATGATTTCTTCGGTATGACACCAAAAACTCAGGCAACAAAAGAAAAAATAAATTGGACCACATCAAAAGTAAAAACTTCTATCCATCAAAAGACATAATCAACAGAGTGAAAAGGCAACCCAGGGAATAAGAGAACATATTTGCAGAAAATATATCTGACAAAGAATAAATATCCAGAATATATAAAGAAATTCTATAACTCAACAACACCAAAACAAACAACCCAGATAAAAATAGGCAAAAGAGGCCCGGTGCGGTGGCTCACGCCTGTAATCCCAGCACTTTGGGAGGCCGAGGTGGGTGTATCACAAGGTCAGGAGATTAAGACCATCCTGGCTAACATGGTGAAACCCCATCTCTACTAAAAATACAAAAAATTAGCCGGGCATGGTGGCAGGCGCCTGTAGTCCCAGCTACTCGGGAGGCTGAGGCAGGAGAATGGCGTAAACCTGGCAGGTGGAGCTTGCAGTGAGCAAAGATCTCGCCACTGCACTCCAGCCTAGGCAAGAGAGCAAGACTCTGTCTCAAAAAAAAAAAAAAAAAAAGGCAAAAGCCTTAGACATTTATCCAAAGAAGATATACAAACAGCCAAAAAGCATATGAAAATATGTTCAACATCACTAATCTTTAGGGAAATACTAGTAAAAACAACAATGAAATATCCCCCGACACTCATGAAAATGGCTACTTTTAAAAAAAAGCAATGTCAATGAGGAGGTAGAAAAACTGGAACCCTTCTGCACTACTGGTGGGAAAGTAAAATGGGTGGGAAAGTTATGGAAAATAGTATGGCAATTCCTCCAAAAATTAAAAAATAAAATTACCATACAATCCAGAAATTCCATTTCTGGGTACATACCCAAAAGAATTGAAAGTTAAGTCTCAAAGAGATTATTTGTATAATCATATTGATAGTAGTAGTATTCACAATAGCTAAAAAGTAGAAGCAACCCAAGTGTTTATCAAAAGATAAATGGATAAACAAAATATGGTATTTACATACAATAGAATATTATGCAGCCTTAAGATGAAATTCTGACACATGCTACAACATGGAGAAAACTTGATGACATTATGCTAAGTGAAATAAGCCAGTCACAAAAGGGCAAATTCTATATGATTCCACTCATATGAGGTATCTAGAATATCAAATTCATAGAGACAGAAAGTAGAAAGGTGGCTGTCAGAGGCTGGGGAGCAGGAAAAATGGGGAGTTACTAGGTATACAGTTTCAGTTTTGCAAGATGAAAAGAGTTCTGGAGATTAGTTGCACAAGAACGTGAATGTGCTTAAACTGTGTGCTGTGATTGCCCCTGTAAATAGCTTCTGCACTCCAGCCTGGGCAATATAGTGAGACCCCCACCTTTAACTTTTTTTGTAATTAAAAAAAAGTTTTTTGTTTTTACAAATGTAGTGTTGTTACATGGATATATTGTTTAGTGTTACTGTCATCCAAATAGTGTACAGTGTATCCATTAGGTAATTCCTTATCCCTTACCCACCCAACCCCACCTGTACTCCCACCCTTCTGAGTCTCCAATGTCTATTGTTCCGCTCTCTATGTTCATGTGCCTGCATTATGTAGCTCCCACTTATAAGTGAGAACATGTGGTATTTGTCTGTTTGTGAGTTGTTTCACTTAAGATAATGGCTTGCAGTTTCATCTATGTGGCTGTAAAAGACATGATTTCATTCTTTTTTATGACTGAGTAGCATTTAATGGTGTGTATAGACCATATTTTCTTTATCCATTCCTCCCCTGATGAACACTTAGGTTTGTTAAACATATGAGTTCAGGTATCTTGTGATATAATGATTTCTCTTCCTTAAGTAGCTACCCAGTAGGGGGACTGCTGAATCAAATGGTAGTTCTAGTTTTAGTTCTTCAAGAAATCTCCATACTGTTTTCCACAGAGATTGTACTAACTTGCATTCCAACAGTTTATTTTTTCTAACTTTTATTTTAGGTTGAGATGTACATATGTAGGTTTGTTTTATAGCTAAACTCTGTGTCACAGGGGTTTGCTGTACAGATTATTTTGTCACCCAGGTACTAAGTCTAGTACCGAAATAGTTATTTTTTCTGATCCTCTCCCTCCTCCCACGGTCTACCGTCAAGTAGGCTCCAGTGTCTGTTGTCCTCCTGTGTTCATGTGTTCTCATCATTTAGGTCCCGCTTATCAGTGAGACTATGCAGTATTTGGCTTTCTTTCTTTTTTAAAAAACAGTCTCACTCTGTCTCCCAAGCTAGAGTACAGTGGCACAAACACAGCTAACTGAAGTCCTGACCTCCCGGGCGCAGGTGATCCTCCCACCTCAGCCTCTTGAGTAGCTGGGAGTACAGGTGCACACCACTATGCCTCGCTAATTTTTGTATTTTTTGTAGAGTCAGGGTTTCGCCATGTTGTCCAGGCTGGACTCAGACTCCTGGGCTCCAATGATCCACCCACCTCAGCTTCCCAAAGTGCTGAGATTACATGCAGGAGCCACTGTACCCAGCTGGTATTTGGTTTCCTGTTCCTGTGTTACTTTGCGGAGGATAATGGCCTCCAGCTCCATCCACGTTCCTGCAAAAGACATAATCTCAGCTGGGCGTGGTGGCTCACGCCTGTAATCCCAGCACTTTGGGAGGCGGAGGCGGGCAGATCATGAGGTCGGATCATGAGGTCAGGAGATCGAGACCATCCTGGCTAACACGGTGAAACCCAGTCTCTACTAAAAATGCAAAAAAAATTAGCCAGGCATGGTGGCAGGTGCCTGTAGTCCCAGCTACTCGAGAAGCTGAGGCAGGAGAATTGCTTGAACCAGGAGGCGGAGGTTGCAGTGAGCCGAGATCATGCCACTGCACTCCAGTCTAAGTGACAGAGTGAGACTCTGTCTCAAAAAAATAAAAAATAAAAAATAAAGACATAATCTCATCCTTTTTCATGGCTGCATAGTATTCCATGGTATGTATATACCACATTTTCCTTATACACTGTGCTATTTATCGACATTTACATTGATTCCATGTCTTTGCTATTGCGAATAGTGCTGCAATGAACATTTCTGTGTATGTGCCTTTATGGTAGAATGATTATATTCCTTTGGATATATACCCAGTAATGGGATTGCTGGGTCAAATGGTAGTTCTGTTTTTAGCTCTTTGAGGAATCGCCACACTGCTTTCCGCATGGTTGAACTAATTTCCACTCCCAATTTTGTTATCTTTGTAGGTTTAAAGTCTGTTTTATCTGAAATTAGGAGTGCAACCCCTGCTTTTATCTGACTTCCATTTGCTTGGTAGATTTTCCTCCATCCTTTTATTTTGAGCCTACAGGAGTCATTACATCTGAAATGGGTCTCTTGAAGACAGTATACTATTGGGCCTTGCCTCCTTATTCAGCCTGCCACTCTGTGCCTTTTAAATGGGGCATTTAGCCCTTTTACATTCAGTGTTAGTATTGATTTATGTGGGTTCGATTCTGTCATTGTGTCGTTAGCTGGTTATTATCCTGGCTTGTTTGTGTGGCTGCTTTGTAACGTAACTGGTCTGTGTGTACTTAAGTGTGTTTTTGTATTGGCTGGTAATGGTCTTTCTTTTCCATATTTAGTACTCCTTTCAAGATCTCTCATAAGAAAATTCCAGTGGTAACAAACTCCCTCAGCATGTGCTTATCTGAAAAATATCTTATTTCTCTTTTACTGATGAATCTTAGTTTGGCTGGACATGAAAATCTTGGTTGAAGAACTTTCTTTATGAATGTTTAATATAAGCTCCCAAACTCTTCTGGCTTTCTGCCAAGAGGGCCACCATTAGCTTGATGGGGTTCCCCTTGTAGGTGACCCGCCCTTTCTCTCTAGTTGCCTTTAATATTCTTTCATTTTGACCTTGGAAAATCTGATGATTATATGTGTCTTGGGGATGATCTTGTGTAGAATCTTTCAGGGGTTCTCTGTATTTCCTGAATTTGACTGTTGGCCTCTCTAGCAGGTTGGGGGAGTTTTCATGATGACATCCAGAAATGTTTTCCATGTCGTTAGCTTTTTCCCTGTCACTGTCAGAGATGCCAGCGATTGGTAGATTTGGCCTCTTTATGTAATCCCATATTTCTCAGAGGTTTTGTTCATTCCTTTTCATTCTGTTTTCTTTATTTTTGTCTGACTGTCTTATTTCAGAGAGAAGTAAGAGCCAGTCTTCAAGTCCCAAGATTGTTTCCTCAGCTTGGTATATTCTACTGCTAACACTTGTGATTACTCTCTGAAATTATTATAGTGCGTTTTTCAGCTCTATCAAATCAGTTAGGTTCTTTTTTATACTGGCTATATAATTTGTCAGTTCCTGTACCATGTTATGGTGATCCTTAGTTTCTTTGCATTTGGGTTTTGCTGTTAAGAATCTTGATGATCTTCATTCATGTCCATATTCTGAATTCTATTTCTGTCATTTCAGTGAGCTCAGCCTGGTTAAGAACCCTTGCTGGATAACTACTGTGATTCTATGGAGGACATAGGACACTCTGGTCATTGGAGTTGCTGGAGTACTTGCATTGGTTGTTTCTCATCTCTGCATGTGGGTGTTTCTTTAACTGCAGTGTAGATTGAGAACAGTCAGTAGACTTGTTTACTAGATGTTTTCACAGGGCTAAGGCTATGTGCAGGGTCATTATTTTGTAGCTGACTTGTTTTCTGGCTTCACAGAAGGGTATGTTAGCAAGGTATTTTTGGTGTTGGAGGTTTGGGACATGATCCTGTAGGGGGTGCTTAGGCGTAGTGGTCAGTTGGTAGGCTCTTCCTCAGTCATGTGGCTCCCCTATGTATCCTCGCAATTGCAGCCATGCTCTCTCTCAATGTTTTGAAAGTGTGGGCTCCTCTCCCTCTTGCATGCTGGCTGTAGATTGCAGGTTGTCACTCCCAGCTGCCCACCACAGTTCTGGGGTGATCTCAGGGTTTATGTTTCCTCCTCAACAAAGACAGCAGAGGAAGGCACCTTAGCAGTGATTGTGGCCCAAGGGCCTTTTACTTGTCTTCTGGGGCTCCACCCCAGACAGATGCAGGTCAGCAGTCACTCAGTGTGATCAGCGTGGGACTGGGGGGGCAGGTGCTGTGACCCACAGTTTGTAATCTTTCTCTTTTCTCCACATTCTTACCAACATCTGCTTTTTTTGTTGTTACTTATTAATAACTATTCTGACTGGTATGAGATAGTATCTCATTGTGGCTTTGATTTACATTTCTCTAATGATCAGTGATACAGAATATTTTTCTATGTTTGTTGTTCACATATATGTTTTCTTTTCAGAAGTGTCTGTTCATGTCCTTGCCTACTTTTTAATAGGGTTGTTTTTTCTCGTTGAGTTGTTTGAGTTCCTTGTAGTTTCTGGATATTAGCCCTTTGTCAGATGCATAATTTGGAAATATTTTCTCCCATTCTGTAGGTTGTCTGTTCACACTATTGATTTTTTCTGTACAGCTTTTTTAGTTTAATTAAGTCCCATTTGTATATTTTTATTTCTGTTGCATTTGCTTTTGAGGTCTTAGTCATGAATTCCTTGTCTAGGCCTATGTCCAGAAGAATTTTTCCTACATTTTCCTCTAGAATTGTTATAGTTTCAGGTCTCACATTTAAGTCTTTAATCCATTTTGATATTTTTGTATATGGTGAGAGATAGTGGTCCAGTTTCATTCTTCTGCATATGGCCATCCAATTTTCCCAGCACCATTTATTGAGTAGGGTGTTCTTTCCCCAGTAATTTTTTTTGTCGACTTTGTTGAAGATCAGGTGTAAGTATGTGGCTTTATTTCCTGGTTCTCTATTCTGTTCGCAAAGGCAGAGGAGCTCTCCAACAGTTCAGATACCAGTGGTCTGCCACAGGGGTAAGAGGAGCCAAAACACTCCCACCTACCCTTTCAATGAAACACCTAGTTACTCAGCATTCCTGGCTGATCTCTGTCAGCTCTTGATTCCTTTTCTGTGTCCCAGCTTCTTCCCATGAGTTCTCTGCTATGCTCCAGCACTGTCTGCTTGCTATGCTATTCAGATTATAATTATTCATTTGTAACTTTGGTTCTTCTTTCTGAGGAGACCTGAACATCTAGCATCTCTATTTAGCAACCTTGACCTCCTTTTTCATCTCTAAAAAAGGGAATATTTTTAAAATGGTTAATATGATAAATTTTGGGCTATGCGTGCTTTGTCACAATTAAACAAGCAAACAAAAAAAATAAACCCCTCATGTTCTGGGAAGACTTTCCACCCTCCTTTAGTCACTGGGCTTTTTATAATTCCATGGAGGTTCCAGGATCCTTCTTGTCTCCAGCCTTTGCTGTTTTTCTTTTCACCTATAAGACTCTTCCTCAGTTCATCTCCTGGCTATGTTCAAAGCTTTGAAAACTTTCTGTGAAAACAAACAAACAAACTTTTCTTGCCATCCAAACCAAAATTACACTCTTGTGTTTTGATGTCTTATCTCCTACAATAATTTCAAGTATATATTTTTTTGTACTTTTTCCTACAATAATTTCAAGTATACATTTTGGAGGTGATCATTTCTTTTAGCCTGTCTTCTCCTCTAGACTGTAAGTTCCTTGAGGGCAGAGAACATAGTCCACTCGGTACACAGCTGTATCCTCAAGCTGAGTGCTTGCCTGGTGCTGAGTGTTCAGTAAACACATATTTAATGAGTAAATGAATCTAGTTGATAACAAAATAAATTGTCTTTAGATTAAATGTAGTTAGATAATTCGTTGTCAAAGCTGATGGAATTCTGGATAAGTGTTAGTAACCTTTGAGGAATACAAGTGAGATTAATACAGTTCATTGGTAGTTGTCATTTATTCCCATTCTTTTCTACGTACTTTCATATAACACAATCTAGAAAGCTAAAAACTACATTATCTGACTCTCTTCAAGCTAGGCCTCTAAATGGCAATTAGGTTCTACCAGGGAGCCCGACTCTGAAGATCAAATTGCTTGGAGGCCATTTTCCTGCTACAGCTGCTGTAACTGCTAGCAAAGCATTCATAAAGTTATATCTGTTTGTGGCCTGACTCAGGGTTCCCATGACAAGTCATTAACTCCCAGACATGAGATACAGATGTGACACAGAAGATATGACACCAACAGCATCTTCCTCATCTTTGGATCTCAGCTATGATGAGTCTAGTGTCAGATGCTGACTTTCAGTCCCCCATATTTAAAACCTTAAGTCCTTATATTAAACCTTTTTCTGCTTAAAATACTTGGCATTGTCAGTTCACTGCATTGAAGCTGGAAAGATACACATAAAGTATCAAAAAGACTAGAACTAGAAAATGGTCAGTTTTCATATTATCGATCAATAGCCTTAAACTCAAGTCATGGCAAAATTCTGGGAACAATTACTAAATGAACTATTTATGATAATTTAAAATGTAACAAAAGTAATCACACAAAGCTAGCATAGAATCATTAAAAGAATGTCATGGCAAAATAACATTAATTGTTTTCTGATAGACTTATAGTAAAAAATCAGCAGTCCCATATTCATTGTGTGCTTGGATTTCTTGAAGCATTTGTCAAAAATCCCTCACATAACCGTCTCTGAGAATCCTGTCCTGGATCACTTGAGTATGCTTGATAATGGTCCTATATGCTCATATATCATTTTTCTTTATTTTTATACGATAATCAGTATCCTGTTAGTTTGTAGTTATATTTTCACATCTGTCCCTCCCTCATCTCTGTATATGTGGAGCTTATGACTGTGAAGAAACATATATTTTTTAACCATATAAACCTCTGACATAGTACAGTGTTTGTCACACTTTATGTATGCTCGATAAAATTGAATACTTGATGTTCAACTATAATATAACTAGGTAAACTCATAAATGATTTAAAATACTAACCTCAAATGCACTCATTAATGGTTCTATATGAAGTGGAAAGAAGTCTGAATTAGAATCACCACAGGCTTTTTCATTCTAATGGCGTAATTGTTTAATCCTAGAAAGAAGTGTTGCCTTATCTTGAGCCTCTTACCTTGTGACATACTGTATTAAATTGATTCAGCATAATTTTTTATTCTGCTTTGCAGTTGAGCTCATCATTTTGTTTGGATGGTGTTCAGCCTCATCAACTTGATTTATAAATTTCTTAAAGGTTCAGGCTTTATCTACCTCTTTTCCTCTGCTCACATCAGTGCTGTGCCAACAGTGGCTGTGCAGAGGGCCCTTTTTACATGACCATTTTCTTGCAACTGATTCCCTTCCTCTTATCTCATTCTTCTGTTGGCCTCCAAGACTCTATGGAAGGTCTTTTTTCAATTTGAGAATTAGTAGGGGATCAACAGAAGCTATTGTGTGTTGCCTTTCATTTCATCATTTAGAATAAACTAACTTTTTTTTGGACAACACCCATATACTTAAGACGCCCACATATTTGGAGTAAATCACTGTAAATAGGCGATCAGCAGAAAACAACAGCCTGTAGAACACATTACCAAGGAGCAGCAGGCAGCCAAGTTTTTTATAACTGGGCTACTAGCCACCAATTTAAAGCTTTAATCGGAATACGCTTACACTACACAGAAGTCTGTTTTTCTGCACAACATAAATGGAAGGGGACAAAACACTGCTGCCTTAATTTACATTGATATTTTTAAACATGATTTCGGCTTTGAGTTGGTAAACATGCTTTGGAAAATGCATATCCAAAAAATGAAGGATGCTAAAAATAAGAGAATGTATGTAAATATACATGAAAATAGGTCTTTTTAAAAGTTACATCCACCACCACCCTTACCCCTTACCTTTTAGGTTAACTTGCAACTAATTGGCTCTGGGAGTATTAGACTTGGTCCTTACATAATGCCACCAAATGTTTCTCTATCTTTTCGTTACTAATAACACTGTCTGCCATAGGGAAGGCAAATAACTACATTCTATTTCATTTGAATTCTGGAGAGCCTTTTTAAATTTTGATGTTTTCAGTTCCATGCTGAAAACAAGCATTTTCCAAGAAAAAAAAAAAAAAACTATTTTGGAGGTGACTTATTGAGGGTGTTCTATTCTACTAATGATATTCTACCACAGAGCATTGAATATGAGCTTATAATCATAAAAATACTTGATGATGCCTTTTTATCCAAATATCCAAGAGCATTAAAGGAAATAAAAACCCCATCTATTTGCATACTACTTCTGATAGAGAATAAAATAAACAGGCAGAAAACTTGAGTTGCTGTGCAACACATAGTATCAAACCGTTGAAAGGAATATTTCTGATTCCCTGACACCAAGTGTAAACAAACATGCCACTTTCCATTGACTGCTCACATCTTACCTTAAACTTGTGTTCTGACTTGAGTCTCCAGTCTACTATATCCTTCTTGCTACTTAAAAAAATCCTTTTCACACATTCCTCCCTTCTTACCCATTTTTCCATCCCTCTGCTTCCAGGACTTCAAAATCTTCTGAAATATACCTTCACAAACCCTTTGGGAGATTTCAAAGAAACAGGTAAGCCCATCTCATGTTTTCCCTATGCACACACACACACACACAATCCTACTTTAAATTAATGTAAAGACCTACTGTGTTGGAGAGAAGAAAGAGAGATGTCATAAATGGCAACCTACTAGTGCAAAGGAAGGTCAACACTGTGGTCTGGGACCCAGGCAGCCCTGGCCCTGGTCCCACAAGACTTGCTTTATGTTTTGTTTTGTTTTCAGTCCTTCAAGCCACACGTCTTTGCTCCGACAGGCTGCATTTCTGTAGTTCTGTTTACATGTGATGCTTGCAGTTGGGAGACTTGCAAAATACCAAGGCCTGAAAAAGCACTAAGAGTTGCTTCACCTTAAGAACAGCTGTGAAAATTCAAGAGCTAATCGTGAAGCTCCTTCTCTTTATTGCAACCAATTGTTCTGCTTCTCTAGGTGCTACCTTGCTACTCAAAGCATGGTCCAGCCGCATTGCCATCACCTGGGAGCTTGTTAAAAATGGCCCAACCTCTGACCTCTAAATCAGTATCTTCATTTTAACAAGATCCCCAGGCGGTCCAATTGCACGTTAAATTTGGAGCAGCACTGATCCCAAAATGTGTTCAGCTCCTGTCTACGTGATTTGACAAAATGATTCTTAAAGCAGAAGATGATATTTGCAAAACTCTTTAGCTCTAAGAGATTTGGCTCTATATATTCAAGCCTTAAATTGTGGCAAATCTCCACAGTGCTGAAAACGTTTTTGGCTTCTCAATTCTAGACATAGAGATTTTTATCTTTTACCTTTGATTTATCTTTTCTTTTATTTTGACAAAATATCACCTTTATTTCTGAAAAAGTCTTTGGTCGATGAAGCTAAGATGTGCCGGCCAAATGAACCTAAGATCTCTGGTCCCGCTTCTAATTCCCACATCTCCAATTCAGACTTCGGGACAATACTTTTCAAGAAGAATATCAGAGCAGACACAGTAAGGAACACAGCCTCACATGAGGAAAGGAAAGGAGATAGAATGCCAGTGCTTACTGGAGGCTAATCAATTACATCAGTCAATTTAAAACCGGGGAGTACTAATAGCACCATCCTCCACCAGTTTGGAGAAATAGGTCTGGGGCATGAGGCTGCACATCTCACTCTGGGGAAACTGTTCAAAGTGAGCTTCCTGAGGTCTTTTAGGATAGCTTCCTCCTTTTGTTTTTTAAAAAGTTATTTGTTAATTTATGCATTGGAATGTACACAAACCTTATTTCTGCCAGAAAGTATTAAGGACTATATAATCATTGTTACTTAGAAATGTGTTAGGAGGCCGGGCGCGGTGGCTCACGCCTGTAATCTCGGCACTTTGAGAGGCCAAGGCGGGCGGATCACGAGGTCAGGAGATCGAGACCATCCTGGCCAACATGGGGAAACCCCGTCTCTACTAAAAATACAAAAAATTAGCTGGGCGTGGTGGCGGACGCCTGTAGTCCCAGCTGCTCCGGAGGCTGAGGCAGGAGAATGGTGTGAATCCGGGAGGTGGAGCTTGCAATGAGCCGAGATTGCGCCACTGCACTCCAGCCTGGGTGACAGAGTGAGACTCCGTCTCAAAAAAAAAAAAAAAAAAAAAAATGTGTTAGGAACATACACACACAGACACACATACCCCCTCCCCACATACATACAATCACATATATGTCTAAGTTTCATGGAGTTTAAAACATCTCTACAGGGGACATGATACACATTTTTGTACTAAGTAGGTAATTCATAAATGTTTCCTGAAATGAACTATTATAGTAAAACTTGCAATTAAAAGATGGTAGGATATCCTTGCTTAGAAGTTTCAGATAAATGATTACAGATTGTGTTGGGCAGATCATAAGAATGGTATTCAATTACTAACAATCACTTTAATTTCTCAACATCTAAGTCAGGCCTTTATTTTGTGAATTAAAAGAATGATGGATTGGGAATCAGAAATGCAGACATTTTAATTTCTTTTCCCAGCTGATATGGTTTGGCAGTATCCCCCCCCAAATCTCATATTGAATTGTACTTCCCATAATCTCCATGTGCAGTGGGAGGGACTCGGTGGGAGGTGATTGAATCATGGGGCAGTTACCCCCATGCTGTTCTTGTGATAGTGAGTGAATTCTCATGAGATCTCATCTTTTTATAAGGGGCTTTTCCCCCTGTGCTCGGCATTTCTCTCCTTCCTGCTGCCCTATGAAGAACGTGCCTTTTTTCACCTTCACCTTCCATCATGAATGTGAGTTTCCTGAGGTCTCCCCAGCCATGCGAAACTGTGAGTCGATTAAACCTATTTTGTTTATAATATTAACGAGTCTTAGATAAAGAAAATGTGGTACATGTACACCATGGAATACTATGCAGCCATAAAGAAGAATGAGATCATGTCCTTTGCAGGGACATGGATGAAGCTGGAAGCCATCATCCTCAGCAAACTAACACAGGAACAGAAAACCTAATACTGCATGTTCTCACTCATAAGTGGGAGTTGAACAATGAGAACACATGGACACAGGGAGGGGAACAACACACACCAGGGCCTGTTGGGGAGTGGGGGTGTGAGGGGAGGGAGAGCATTAGGACAAATACCTAATTCATGCAGGGCTTAAAACCTAGATGACGGGTTGATAGGTGCAGCAAACCACCATGGCACATGGATACCTATGTAACAAACCTGCACATTCTGCACATGTATATAGGAACTTAAAGTAAAAATTTTAAAATAAATATAAAAATAAATTACCCAGTCTTGGGTATTTCTTCATAGCAGCATGAGAATGTACTAATACACCAGCTTTGTTGCTCACTGGCTGTCGGACCTTACCATGTTTTCTGTTTTCCCATCTGTGTCTGAAAATGGTGGACTAGTTTAGCACACCTTTCAGATCCCAATCTGCTTTACAATCCTATGCTGCCAATGGCTCAGAAGCTTTAAATATTATTAGATGTATCATACCTAAAAGAGTGAGCATTTTGGTTAGTCATTTCCTTTTTGGTTGCTTTGTTCATTTATTTTTAATTTTGGAGAACTAGCAACTGCCACTAGGCATTATGGAAGAGGCATTTAGATGATGTCTTCATCATATTAAAAATTCTATCAACGTTTTAACACCACATTCCCCAAGAAGTATTCCTTAACATGATAATGTGTTACATGTTAAAAAATTGATTCCACTGTCAAATAAGTTTGGAAACACTGGATTAAGCAAGTGAAAAAAGAGCCATCTTTATGCCATGCTAATTAGGGCTTTAGCATGTTCATGAGAATTGAGAATCTACAAGAACCAAGGTATGACACGGCTGCAAAATTTCCTAAATTTATTTGATCACAGAGTAATTTGGGGGTGAAATATTCCAAGGGACTAGTGTTCTAAGAGAAGTGCTGAACCCGAAGTGGAAATCAGACCTTTATATTTACACCGTGTTTTTGAAGTGGGGCACCTAACACGGGGGTAAAAACTGTCATAATTTAAATCCCCTTATGTCTGGAGAAGATTTCTTGCCTATGACAGAAAATCTGACTTTTCCCAACATGAAGAACAGGAAAACCATGGGGAAATTTCTTACCTGCATAAAGGGACACACTGCAGAGGATTTATCCTTGATGGTTAAACCAACACAGTTCCAATGTGTAATAAGAATAGCCTGCAGATTTGGTACCTTAACAGTGGAGATATTTTTAGATATAATTCAATACTTGAATTAAACGCAAAACATAGCTGACTATATAGAAGTGTTAAAAGCTCAGCATTTATACTCAAGTAAGCAAATTGCAGCATTCTGCACCAGCATCAAATTCTGAGTGTTTTTCACCTAGATATCCTTCTGCAATTCAGCTTAAATGGTAGAAAATTAAATGTTACATCCTCCCAAATAAAGGTGGACACATAGAAGGCAAGAATGCCAAAGAGATTTTTAGAAATTCATGATGACCAACAGGCCAAATTATACCAGAATTTTTATTTCTCAATAAAACATTTTAGGTAAACAAATATTTATGTCATGCTATTTATACACTCTTTGAAAGTGAAGAGTTTACTTACAAGAACATCTTGTGAAATAGAATCCTGTGTTTTGATCTTTGCAGGATAAAAAAAAATAAATAAATAAATAAATGAAAATGTTGCCTTAAGGCCCTAAAGACAGCCATATGCTTTTGCATACATTTTCACAACTCAGCAGCTGCTCACTGAACCTCTTCCATTTCAAGTTTTCCTGTTGACCACTCTCTTCTGCACGGCTTCTGTGACTGCCGGATGGAAATATTTATGAAAACACTGGGGCAGCCAGGATTGTCCAAGTGTTTTCAAAATGTTTGCTTGGCAAAGAGTTGCTGGCAGGCAAAATGTGCTCCTACAAGGGTTTTAGTAAGTGTTTATGCCTCCTCAGTGTATTCCATTTGTAAATGTGGGCAGAGACCTAAACTATGCTCTCTGGAAGCTTTAAATGAAGAAACTGAAATTCACTTTGCCTTAGAAAGCCTTTGCACCTGCCAATGCTAACTCTTCCAGATCATTTTAATAGATTCATAGGCAGATGCCGTTTTAAACCACCTCTATAATCACAGACACAGACTGGGAAACTTTAAGCTTCCCATTATCTCCCTGAAAAGAATCAGTGAAAGTTTTTCCAAAGAATTGTATTTTAAAAAGGGCTAACAGACACAATGAGGTAAGTGGTGAGATGTGTTGGGGGAGGTTTCAGACAAGGGGGAAAACCACAGAAGAACTGGAGAATATGATACATTCAAAGACACTATAATATGGTGATCATTATTAGAACATTGGTTATCCCATGGGCGAGGCAGGGGATTAGGCTGGAGACATAGGCAAGACCCACATTACAAAGAACTTTCTAAATCACATGCAGGAGTTCACAGAATCATTAAAGGGATTTAAGCAGATCTCTGGTGTGATCTGATTTTTAATTTAAAAAAGGCCATTTGTTGAGGGTCTGCAACTATAGTGGAAACTGAGGCAATACTGGACATGAACCAAACAGTATGGAATTGAAAAGTTCAGGCAAAAAGTGATAATGTTATACAAATGGAATTATACAACATGCAACCTTTTGAGACTAGCTTGGTTTATTCAGCATAATGTTTGTGATATTTATCCATGTTGTTGCTTGTGTCAGTAGTTTTATCCTTTTTAATGCGGAGTAGTATTTCACTGTATTGATGTACCACAATTTATTTATATATTTACCAGTTAAAGGGAGTTTGGTTTGCTTCCCGTTTTGCGAGATTATGAATAAAGCTGCTTAAACAATCACATACAGATGGAACTGTTGTATCCTGACTATGATAGTGGATACACAAATCTATAAAATGTTAACATTACTGTATTTAATTTTAATTTTAAAATAAAATTTGTAAAAAGCCAAGTTAAGAAAGGGGCAGTGAGACTGGAGAAGAAAAAGTACAGATAATTCAAAGATGAATTCAACACATTATTTCAGTTTTACTAGGAGACTAGAAAGTTTCAAGAGTAGATTTCAGCAATTGCAAGGACAATAGTGAGCTTCATTCATTCGCCATTCATTTTCTGGCTTTGATGTGTTTGTAAAAAGAAGAACAATAACAAAAAATAAATAAATAAAAACTATGCCAGATGGCTCTTGGGGAGTTACTTGCTTCTAATGGTGTTGCTGTTGTCAAGGCATTCTGGGAGAAACACCTTCACAGTTGATTGAAACACAGCTGCCACACCAGCCCATCTGGACTCTGCAACTTGCATGACATGGACCCGATAACTTCTTTTATTCGAATAGGCATTCGTAAGTGCCTATACCGTCATTTCTTTTTTTCTTTTTTTAAAAAGTAACACCTGGGTAAAGAAATAAAAAGGAAAGATCTTGCGTAGAAAAAGCAGCATGCAACATATGGTCTTTTTTTGTCCTTAGCTAAGCTGCATTAGAAACAGTTCAGAAAAGCCTTGAGATAACACTCCATTAGTAACTCCATATGGGTGAGGCTTGTTGAACCTGGAATCATATATTGAAAAAGGAATTTGGTAAAAATTTTTGCTTTTAAAAGCAAAAATACTTTGCTTTTAAAGGTTAATATAAATGGGATTGAGAGGCATATTGACTAGGTAAATAGCTATTAATGCTGTCAAGTGAATTAGTTAATCAGATCTTTTATAAACTAACAGTAGTTTATCAGAAGCTTGTCAGCGTATGGGTATTCTACAGAAAGAGAAAATTATGAAATGGTTGAGGGGACGGCCAAATGCAGGGGCCAGAAAATCAGGTAAAAGCCAAGATACGTGTTTTTCCAAGAGTGATTGTGTGGTACATTCATTGCAAAAGTATTTCAAATTTGTTGTCTCTCTCCTTATCCACACTCTTTACATGACTTTGCAGCTCCTTTCACTGAGAATTGAAATCTATTTTACTAACCACTGAAACCTGGGCAGGCTTTGTGACATGCCTTGTTCAAAAGCAGGGCAAATGATGCTGTGTCAATTTTGAGCCCAAACTTGAAGAAGTCAGGTGTTCTTCCTTGTTCTCTCTGGTGGAAATCTGTCCATTCACCACGTGAGCAAGCATGGGCTAGCTTTTCTGGGGAGCATGTGAAACAGATAATTGCCACTACCCACCCCCTCCCCTGCTCATCAAGCTAAGGTCTCCCTAGACCAGTCAGCACACAGATCTGGCAAAGTGACCTGAGATACATAAGCAAGTTCAGCTGAGATTTGCCAAGCCCAGACCAGATTTGCAGAACCCAAAGCAACCCCAAAGACTTGTGAGCTAAATAAATGCTTGGTATTTTAAGTCACTGTTTTAGGGTGGTTTGTTACATAACACTAACAGATACCGACCTCAAATGACTTCTTCATCTCTCCTTGTATTAGTTTCTTATTACCACTGTAACAAAGTACCACAAAGTCAGTGGTACTTACAACAAAACACAAATTTATTCTCTTACAGTTCTGTACATCAGACGTCTGCAATCAGTTTCACTGGGCTAAAGTTATGGTGTCAGTAGGGCTGGTTCTTTCTGTAGGCTTTAAGGGAGAATCCATTTCCTTGCATTTTCAGCTTCTAGTGGCTGTCTGTATTGTTTGGATTGAGGCCCCTTCCTCCGTCTTCAAAGCACAATCTCCAATCTCTGCTTCTTTCATCACATCTCCTTTTCCTCTGAATCTGACTCCTCCTGTGTCCCTCTTACAAGAACTCATGTGAGTGTATCAGTCCTACATAAATAATCCAGGTTGACCTCCCCATCTCAAAGCCCTTAATCACACCTGCAAAGTCCATTTTGCCATATTTGGTAACACATTCAGAATCTGGGGATTTGGACATGAATATATTTGGGGTACCATTATTCAGCCTTCACACAACCTTTTCCTTGAAGTGATTGTAGTCATATTCCTTTCCACTTTTAAATTAGCAGTAGAAAGTGTATATATTGGAAGAAAAATGAAGTCCAAATAAAGTTGTGACAAGATGGGGGAAGGAAAGGATTGTAACCTCAGGTTTAGCTGGAAGAAAAGTAAGCTGAATAATAACTAATACTTATTGACCTCTTATTTTGGTCTGGAAACTGTTCCAGGCATGTTACATTTAATTTTTATAACTATTAAGGTCTTTTAAGGTAGTTCCTTGCCTTACTGAGGCTGAGAAATGTATATAACTTGTCTGCAGCTTGTAAGTGGCTGATTTGGAATGTGACCCCAGATCTTTCTGCCCACCAAGCACTTTATCCATTTTGTTTTATTCAAATCTCTTACTTTCTGAAACTGGTCCCCCAAATTGCAAATCTAATAGCCTACAAGACAAGATTTACACTACAGAAATCTCTCAACGCAAAGATGACAAACATCACCTACCTTTAGGATACTGAGAATTCTACTAGAGCGTAATATAACTAGAAGTCAAATGCTTAAGTCAATTTAAATGCTCCTGGATTTTAGCCTAATAATCTATCAGAAACAAAAAAAGAAAACTTTTGATACTTTTGAACAAACTTTCAGTATTTTGACCCATGGCAAAACTTGTTTTAATTGCCCTATGAATCATATTTATTATTATTATAAGATTGCACTCAGCTTAATTTATTTTCAGTTTGGCCTAATTTTCTTTTAGGCAACAAATGTCTAAGTTTGGGTTGGTTTACAATTTCCCTGAAAGTTTTACTTTGAGAAGTACATTTGAAGAGGGTTTTTGTTAATGAAGAAAAAGTGCTGCTTCACTGAAAAACATTTCATTTCTAACTGAAAAGTTAAAAGCTTTTCTGACTGAGTATGTGTCAGTGGCAAGGAACACAATTCAAATGCATGGTTAAAGGAAAACAATTTAAATATGTGCATACTAACTACCCTTATTTGAAATATTTGCTAATAAAATATTAATGCATAATTGTTACCAAATACCCGACTTCAGTGTATCCTTAAGACATTAAACTATCTTGGAATTGTATAACATTAGTAGAAAAGAAGAGAGTACCTTCTACACTGCAGACTAAAGCCCACTGATCTGTTTTGTGGTAGGGTTAAGGTTTTTGTTTATATATCTCACGGTGTAGTAATTTCCTAGGGCTGCCATAACAAAGTACCACAAACTGGGTGGCTTAAACACCAGAAATTTATCATTTTATCGTTCTTGAGGCTGAAAGTCTGAGATCAAGGTATTGGCAGGGTTGATTCCTTCTGAGGGCTCTGAGGGAGAATCTGTTCCATGCTTTTTCCCTAGCTTGTAGTGTTTTGCCTGCAGTCTCAGGTTTCTTGGCTTCTAGATATAACCCTCCAATCTCTGTGTTCATGTTCACATGACATTTTCCCTGTGTGCTTGTCTGTGTACAAATTTTCCCTTTTTATACATGTAGTAATCGTATTGGTAATATTAGTGACCCATCCTACTTCAGTATGTATGACCTCATCTCAACCAATTACATCTACAACTTCCCTGTTTCCAAATAAGATCACATTCTGGGCTATTGGAACTTCAACATATGGCTATTTAGGAGACAAAATTCAGCCTATAATTCTTGGTGATAAATACATTTCAAAGCTGAAGCTTGAATAAAGCTTTAAAACAACAACCAGAAATAAATATGCATCTATCATAATGGTGAGGAAAAAAACATGCTACCATTGAAAAGAGAAGGCACATTTCAGAAACACAAGGCTTTAATTTGGGTATAGAAGAAACCAATGGATGTTTGAAGCTGAAAGTTCAAAATATTTTTATTATATAACAAGAATGTAAATTAATAAATTTTGTTCTCGGTTTTGTGCAGGCTAGATATTATATCTATCTAAACAAAGATGAGAATAAGTAATAAGGAACAACTCAGTGGCAGAGATAAAATAATATTAGGATAACTGGCTCATCTATTTATACTCTCTAGCTTCACTTGTATTTCCTCAAAAATCTGTAGCTACCTGTCTATTTTAATCATAAACAAATCTCCCACCAATTCACGGTACTAAGCACAATAATAGAAGTTCAAAATGTGGAAGCTTCATACAAGAACAGAATTTTTGATTTAAAAGAAACATGAAAAACTATCCAGTTCAATCTTCCTTCTCTTGCCAAAATCCCTATAGGATACCCAGGACATAGTCAGCCACCCTCTGCTAACATTCTTCCAAAGCTGATGCCTGCCAAAGACAAGTCATTTGATTTGAGATAGTTATTTTTCTTAGCAAAATTGTAATCTTTATAAACTGACCCATTGAAACATATAATGCACTCCAGAACAAGATAGACCATGTTAATTCACGTTCCATGTGGCAACCCACAAAGCATTTGAAAACCATGGGCATGCGCCTGTAAGGTTTCTCTTCTGGAGTTAAGCACCTCAGTCCCATCTGGAGGTGTAAGTTTAATCATGTTCTGCTTGATAATGTTCCAGGAGTGTCTTCCCAATGAAGCATATAGTGAGACTGTCACTACCATTGTTTGTGTTCTCTTCAGTGCACACCAAGATTGAAATCACTATTCTGTACTTCAGATCATATTCTTTCTTTCTTTCTTTCTTTCTTTTTTTTTTTTTTTTTTTTTTTTGAGAAGGAGTTTCGCTCTGTCACCCAGGCTGCCCGATCTCGGCCCGATCTCGGCGCACTACCTCAGCCTCCCGAGTAGCTGGGACTACAGGCGCCCACTACCGCGCCCGGCTAATTGTTTTGTATTTTTAGTAGAGACGGGGTTTCACCGTGTTAGCCGGGATGGTCTCCATCTCCTGGCCTCGTGATCGACCCGCCTCGGCCTCCCAAAGTGCTGCGATTACAGGCTTGAGCCACCGCGCCTGGCCCAGATCATATTCTTGATTTAGACAAATATGTATTAGAGAAAATATTAACTTAAAGAATAGTTACAATCTAAATTGGGAGCTCTGAAAGTGGGAGACTAGCACTTAGGTTTTCAGTTCTATTCTTTCTAAAATTACCTTGATGAGGCTTTTGGAGAAGATTCATTTAGAAGACAGAAAATATAAAAAAGGGACAACTAAATTGCTGTGCATAACCAAGTAGCAGGAATTTTGCAATAGTCCTGTGGTAGTTCGAGAGAGAGCTTTTTAAAATTTTCGATACATTATATTTGTACATATTTATGGTATACATGTGATAATTTGTTGTATGTATACAATGTGTAATGATAAATCCAGGGTATTTAGGATATCCATCACCTGAGTATTTATCATTTCTATATATTAGGTGCATTTCAAGTCAAGAGGGATATTTTTAATCCCATTGTAAAAAGAAAACAAATGAAGCATATGCAAAAGGAAAAACAAAATTCTGAAATCAGCTTGGAGTGCCGGCTATAACAGCACCAAAAAAAAAGGTTAATGCATAGCTTATCTCATGAAAAAGAAAGCAGTTTCCCATCCCAGTTTCCATAAATTATGAAAAATGAAATACAGTTCTAATTGCTTCAGCTATTACTGCTTCACATCTTATACCATCTGAGAAAGCATTATTGGATATAAAAACCAAGGTCTTGGTTATTATGTCACATAGGAATAGGAGATGAAGCCCAGGACCTGTATGAGAAAAGAAGTTGAAAATGAGGCCACAGGAAATATCCTGGACACACAAAAATATGCATCCACCATGAAAGTGAGTACTAGGAAAAAAATCACTAACAAGGAAACTTTGTTTCTCTACTAGGTTTTACAAGAGCAACAACAACAACAACAACAAAAACTCCTCTAAAAAGTCAAAAGCTGTATTCCAGCCAATATAGATTTGGAAAAATAAAATTTAAATTTAAAGCTTCCTAATATCAAAAATATAGCCAACTAAAAGCACAGGTTTGTGTTCAAAAGCGGATTAGATGCAATTGAAGAGATAACTAATGATCTAGAAGCTATTTGTGAGAATTAATTGCTCAAAATGGCATATACAGAAGTAAAGAGATGGAAAACACATATGTTCCTGAAAGATAAACAAATAGAATGAGTATGCATCTATGACCTCAATGTGACCTAGGCAATATTAGAGGAAACTGCCTGAGAGATTTCCAGTATAGAATAAAGATTTTGATACTTAAAAAAGAAAATCACAAGTCCTGAGAGGAATAAATAAAAATTATTCCACATTTATATGAGTGATATAATATTTAGGACCACAAATAAAAAGTGTATATATTAATAATTTGAAGATAAAGCTTAAAATACTTGAAGGATATTTAAAAAAGTAAATAGAGTAGAAAAGAAGAAATAGCAAATAAACGGAGCAACCTGGTAAAGAATTAAAAACAGAAAAACAACAAAAACAGAAAGACGGAAATAAAAGAAGCATTAATAAAAGAAAAAACAATGGAAAAAATCAACAAACTCATAATTTTGTTGTATAAATAGACTAATAAAATTTTTAAAAGCTCTAAAAACGTTCATGCTAATCAGGTAATCAGTTTGGGGGAGGAGAGGGAGAAAGAGAGAGAAAGGAGATGGTACATACCTAATATTAAACATGACAAAGAATACATGACTGCAGTTGTGGCAGAAATTTTAAGCAAATGACACAATCAACAGAGTGAAAAGGCAACCTATGGAATGGGAAAATATATTTGCAAATCATATATTTGATAAGCACTTACTATCCAGATTATACAAACAGCCCCTATAACTCAACAACAGCAAACCCAAAGAACAAAAGCAAAATGTAAAAATGAACAAAATACTTGAATAGCTATTTCTCCAAAGATAATATGCAAATGGCTAACAAGCATATGAAAATATGCTCAAAACCACTAATCATTAGAGAAATGCAAATGAAATCCACAATAAGATACCACCTCACACTCATTAGGATGGCTACCATCTAGGAAAATAACAAGCGTTGGCAAACATATGGAAAAATTGTAACCTTTGTACACTATTGGTGGAAATGTAAAATGATGCAGCTGCTATGGAAAACAGTAAGGTGGTTCCTTAAAAAATGCAATTCCACCTCTGGGTATATACAGAAAAGAATTTAAAGCAGGATATTGAGGAGGTATTTGCACACTCATGTTCTAAGCAGCAGCATTCACAATAGCCATGAGGTTGAAGGAATTCAAATGTTCATTAATGGATGAACAGATAAACAAAATATGGTATATGCGTACAATAAAATATCATTCAACCTTAAAAAGGAAGGAAATTCTGGCACAATGCTACACAATGGATGAACCGTGAAAAACATCATGCTAAGTGAAATAAGCCAGTCATAAAAAAAGACAATTACTGTATGATTTCACTTATATAATGTACCTAGAGTTGTCAAATTTATAGAAACAGAAAGTAGAATAGTGGTTGCCAAGGGCTAGGAAAGAGGAGAGTATGGAGAAATGTTGTTTAATAAGTACAGACTTTCAATTTTAAAAGATAAAATGCCAGAGATTGGTTGCAAAACAGTGTGAATATACTTAATACCACTAAACTGTATACTTAGGAATAGTTAAGATGTAAATTTTATGTTATACTTTTTACCGCAATAAGAATAATAATTAAAAAGTTTATTATATACATATTTATATAAATAAAATAGAAAATCTGATAAAATTGATAATTTCCTGAAAAAAAATAGTTTATTAGACTCAATTAAATAAAATTTTTTTTTTAAATCTAAACATACCTATAACTCTTAAAGAAATTGAATCACTAGTTAACCTAGTAATTAGGCTGCGGAGAAGGGAGAACCAGCCCCAAATTTTTCACATGACTATCTAACAAGTCTTTAGAGACTATGTGATTTTTTTCTTAGAAAAACAGTTCCAGAGGATGTAAAAGAAAGAAATCACCCAAATCATTTCATCAAGTGGATATAACCTTCATATAAAAAATCAGTGATGGCAATAGGGGAAGGAAAAATTACAGACAAATCACGCTTAGGAAAATAGACAGAGAAATTTAAATATTAGCAAATCAAATTCAGCTATGCTTACCTCAGAAATATCATGGGTTTGGTTGTGGTCCAGTGCAATAAAGCAGATAGCACAATAAAGTGAGTCACATAATTTTTGTGGTTTTACAGTGCATATAAAACATATTTACCCTGTACTACAGTTCATGAAGTGTGCAATAGCATTGTGTCTAAAAAACAATGCACATACTTTAAATTACCTAAGGCCCGGTGTCGCAACTCATGCCTGTAATTCCAACACTTTGGGAGGTTGAGACCAGAGAATCACTTGAGCTCAAGAGTTGGAGACTAGCCTGGGCAACACAGTGAGACTTTCTCTCTACAAAAAATTTAAAAAATTAGCTGGGCATGGTGGTGCACACCTTTAGTCCCAGCTTCTCAGAAGGCTGAGGCAAGATGATTTCTTGAGCCCAGGAGGTCAAGGTTAAGACTACAGCGAGCCATGATCATACCACTGTATTCTAACCTGGACAACAGAGCAAGACCTTGTCTAAAACAAACAAACAAACAAAACTTCATAGCTTTAAAAAGCTAATAATTGTCTGAGACCTCACCAAGTTTTTTGGTGTTGGAGGGTCTTGCCTCAACGCTGACTGATCAGGACCGTGGAGTAGTTGAAGGTTAGGGTGATTGTGGCAATTTCTTAAAATAAGACAGCAATGGAGTTTGCCACATTAATTGACTCTTTCTTTCATGAAAGATTCTGCTGTAGCATATGATGCTTTTCATAGCATTTTACCCACAGTAGAACTTTCAAAATTTGAGTCAGTCATCTCAAACCTTGCCACTGCTTTACCAACTTTGAGACCAGCCTGGCCAACATGGTGAAAATCCATCTGTACTAAAAATACAAAAATTAGCTGGACATGGTGGCGCATGCCTGTAGTCCCAGCTACTCGTGAGGATGAGGCACAAGAATCACTTGAACCCAAGAGGAGGAAGTTGCAGTGAGCCAAGATCGTGCCACTGCACTCCAGCCTGGACAACAGAGCGAGATTACATCTCAAAATAAAAATTTTTTTAAAAAAAGGAAGTCCTAGGTAGTGTCTTCTTCCAGTAGAAGGCAGTTTCATCTACATTGAAAATCTAGTGTTTAGTGTAGCCACCTTCATCAATTATCTCAGCTAGATCTTCCAGATAACTTGCAGCTTCTGCATGAGTACTTGCTGCTTCACCTCACACTTTTATGTTATGGAGTTGGCTTCTTTCCATAAACCTCATGAACCCAACTTCTGCTAGCTTCCAACTTTTCTTCTGCAGCTTCCTCACCTCTCTCAGTCTTCATAGAATTGAAGAGAGTTCTGTCCTTGCTCTGGATTAGGCTTGGCTTAACAGACCACTAAAATCTTCTCCGTATTGGCAATAAGGGGCTTCAATTTCTTATCATTCATGTGTTCACTGAAGTAGCACTTTAATTTCCTTTAAGAACTTTTCCTTTGCGTTCATAACTTGGTTGGTTGGCACAAGAGGCGTAGGTGTCAGCCTGTCTTGGCTTTTGACATGCCGTCTTCACTTCACTAAGCTTAATCATTTTTAGCTTTTGATTTAAAGTGAGAGACGTGTGACTCTTCCTTTCACTTGAACAGAGGTCATTTTAGGGTTATTAATTTGCCTCATTTTAACATTGTTGTGTCTGAAAGAAGAGGAAGCCTGAGGAGAAGGAGAGAGATGGGAAACTGCTGGTTGGTGGAGCAGTCAGAACACTCACAACATCCTTTAATTAAGATTGCCATCTTGTATGTGCATGGTTTGTGGTGCCCCAAAACAATTACAATAGTAGCATCAAAGATCACTGATCACAGATCACCATAACAGATATGATAATCATGAAAAAGTTTAAAATATTGCAAGAATTACCTAAATGTGACACAGAGACATGAAGTGAGCACATGGTGTTGGAAAAATGGCGCCAATAGATTTGCTTGACACAGAGTTGCCACAAACCTTCAATTTGTGGAAAAAACACAGTATCTTCAAAGCAGAATAAAGTAAAAACACAATAAAATGAGGTGTACCTGTATGTATTTTTAAATAAACCAAAGATTTTAATCAAGTGCTTTATATCAAAAATACAATGATAGCTTAACATTAGAAAATTGAATTGTCATTTACATTCCTATCTTGAAAATATTGATTCAAAAAATTGCATAGGGATTATAAATATAATTTTTAAAATCATTAAATGCAGAATTAAAGGTGTACTTCTATGGGCATTTACATTTAGAGTAAAAGTACAAAAATGTGTTTGGATGGAACGTATAATGAATTCAGGGCAGTGGTAACTTTTGGGCAGGAAGAGGACTGGAGTAGAGGGGTCCGAGTTTTTAGTTATATCTATTATATTTTATTTCATTATGAAAAGGAAATCTAAAACAATAAAGTAAAATATTCTCTCTTTTTATGGGTTGCATGCATGTTTATCATAGAAAAAAATGTATTTCACTGAAAAAATATACACCTATCGTTCACTCTTCTGAGCTATTAGACTCTAGCTCTGTTCATTGCCTTTGAGCTATTCCACATTTCTTTATAAACTGTAGATAACTGATAGATTCTGGCCTCAAATAAAGTTCAACATTGCCACATGAAATCTCTGCAAACTATTAAAGTGTCTTTCTGATAGAAATTTAATGCCTTCTTTTTCCATACCCCCCAAAAAACCACAATTTTGTCTTCATTTGCAATTCACCTCAACATTGCTTTACTCCATATAAATTTGTGCTAATTTGACTTTTCCTTTGAACCGGTTATAACATCTGCCTGGTTCCCTCATAGCATATGTATAAAATAAATTTTTTAACATGTGTTCACTTTTATATCTCTATGAAAGTCATGCTTTAACCTTTTCTGAAAATTATCTCTTAACACTATTTTTATGTGTTTGTAATATTTCACAATTTTAAAAAATTAAGCGACAGAGCTTTGAGAAGATCCAAGATCTGGAACCAGAAAAGGAAGGGACTAGAGTTATTCTGATGGAAGGCCCCTAGTATTATGGCAGATAATACTGGGAAGAAGGAGAAGCATAGTCAGGGAGTGTTCTTCTAGGGTGGGAATCATGGAAAAACTTTGGAGCCATGATTTTTAATGTTTATTTTGAATTTCTTTCCTCTCCTATGTTCTGTTTTACTCTCCGTCTCCATTTCCCCCAAACCTTGAGCAAAATAGTTTACTCAAAAACGCCCTGTAGTCGTTCTTTTAGAAATAAACACAGGGGCAAAACAAGTTAAAGAACACTACAAACACAACACAAACACACCTGATGGCTCATTGCTTATTTCACACTGTGAGTTTCAAAATTCTGCTATTTGTAACAATCACCTCTTCCTTGTTGTCTGTGGAGAAGATTAATGGAAAGATAAGGGATTTTAAGCCAAAATTTTAAAACAATGTACTTATTTTCAGTAGATTATTTTATAACATTTATAGTATAAAATTTGGGGGGATTATTATGAGACGTATTGATTTTTTCTGACAAGTGTCATGGTTCATGTTAATAAAGGTGTTATTTTCCACCTAGCAGCCCTTGCTCTCACCTGAGGAATAGAATAAGTGACACTTTGTTGGATCTTGACGTTTGTGAATGATAGAGTATACAGGACAATTAAGAAGATGATTTTATTCAGGCTATTGCAAAAGACAGCATGCTCATTAATGAGGAACATCTCATAGAAAAGAAAGAGAGCCTGGGATTTTATAAAGGCAGGTAAATAAGAGAGTCTTTTGAGAGTCATAAGGAAGGGTAGAGAGAAATTTTGTGAGTCATCGAGGAAGGGTAGAAGTGGATTTTATCTCAGAATATGGGAGATCATGCAGGTCCTTTATGAGGACGGAGGCCCGTTCTCAAACAAGTATGGGGTATTTTTCAACTGTCACTGCTTTCCAGGAGCAGAGAGCTCAAATAAATTTTAATATTGTCAGTCCCCTCTTTTGGTCATGAAGAATGAATACCATTGTTAACTCAGAGGTAATCATAAACCTCCTAAATGCGACAAAGCAACGTCTAAGAAAGTTGCTCAAGGATTCTTTCTGGTGTTTCTCTTGACAAACCAGTTGAAGTATCTCTTGAAACTATGTTCTCGAGTTCTGTAGATCAGGCAGAAGTTTGTCTAAAATGAAAAAAAAAAAAAAAGAGAGAGAGAAATGTATAAATGGTTGCATTAAAGAGCCAGAAGTCAAACCCTGAGATTAACTGGTCTGGCAGATTTCAAGAGCTAGGTGGAGGAAAATATTTCGGTTACACAGCACCACTCATTGAGTATCCTGAAACTCTCAAATAGGATGTCTATGCTCTTAGTGACATTATCACCTGTCATGGTTACCTCTCACACAAGCATTTTCCTGCATTTCCTTAGTGGTCCAGACATCATCTCATTCAAGGAAAATTTCAGCCCATGCATAGACTGTTGTGGTGATGAGTCTTTCAAAGTTTATAGAAAGTTATTGGGCTTCAGCTGACAGAGCTTCTTCAGATTTGGGGGGAAAGGGTCAGCTGCAAGGCAACCTCGATCCTGTGAAGGATCCAGGTAGACAGGTTTTAGTTCTCAGTGAGTCCAAGTCATGTGGGAAAGAAAAAATTTGGAAATGTTAGTTTGAAGAATTGTAATCAGATATTGAAAGAAACATGAAGAACCAAAAATTTGGTAAGGTTTGACAATTTGAAGAAGATAACAGAATCCAGTCCAGTTTGCAGACAGATACCAAAACTAGATTTTCCACGGTGTGAAAAGTTACAGTCTCCTCCATGCAAAACACTTTGAGTATCCATTAGTCACCTGCAATTTACAAAGAGGTGCAAAATAGCTCAAAGACAATAAATAGGACTAGAATCATGATTCAAAATGATATACTATAGATAATTCATAGTTTTTCGGAGAAACACAAAATTTATCTTTATAATCTTCACTCTTCTGTTCAAAAATAATCTCAAAGAACAATTATTCTCGATCACAAAAGTGTTCTCATTAGATTTGCTATAATTATTTACATAGATGCAGCAACAATCGTAATTTACCATATAGACCACCTTAGCTGTTTTTTTTTTTTTTTTTCCGTTTCTTGTTTTTTTTTTCCTCCCAGTAGTCTGCCTAAAGACTCTCAGATTAGGCTTTTTAAAGAAAGCTTTATGAGGCAAAGAAGCCAAGCCAAGAACTCACTATAAGATTTCACTTGCAGTAACTTGGATGAATCTCATCCAAGTAGACTTAGATGAATCTCTGTCTCCTTGAGTTCCCGAAAATATCCTAAGTTTCCAGGGCCTGCCAGGAAGTGACCCTCCTTACTCACCTATAAGGCTGAGAACCCTGTGAGAGAAGTACCAGACAAGTTTTCCCAATAAGGTTTTGTAAGTATGGACTCTATAAAGTCAACCTTAGTTCATCAAAAGTATTCAGTCATGTTTGATTATATGAGTTTTATTCGCGAATACGACACGCTAAAGGATATACTTTCTGTTGGAATAAAGTTCTTCAAAATAGATATTCAACTTGTTTAAATGCAAACTTTTGTTTAATAATCTTAAACATTTAGTAAAAGCAATGCCAGTTTATTCCATCAGTAAACCTGTATAATTTTAGGAAAATAATTTCCTAGTAGAATAAAAGTTTATAAATATATTATACTTAACACTGATAAATCAGAGAAGATAAAACCAAAAGTGTTAAGCTAGTAGAATGTGCTAAAATTTACCTAAATTATGTAAATTTGAATTCTTAACACATTTTCCAAGTTGGTTTCTGTAAAAATACGTTTTAAATTAAGCATATCGAAAGTTTTGGTGGATAAATCTCCTATTTTCTGGAAATTTTAGGAATTTTCTATTTATATAAGTCAGTTTTTAAAATCTCTATAGGCCATTCAGAATAGAGCTCCTTTAAGATATTTTTATAGTTTTATTTATTAACATTAATACCATCTAGAGGTAGAAACCTATTGCACACTTACACAATGATAGATAAATTGTATAAACTACAGACATAAGCATATAAACAGACACAGAGGGAAAACTTATAGCTTCAACTCTAAAATTTCAGCCCTGGGTCAAGCATAAACACAAAAATACAAACCACTAGGTATCCATCCCAGTGGACATAAAATTCTTCATTGATTTGGACCCAAAATAGACAAATAGACAAACAGGAAAGATTAAAAAACGGATTTTCTTTCATCTTTTGCCCAAGAGAGACAAGATCTCTATAAACCGTTAATCTTCTTATAGAAATCATCAAATGATCAAACCATGAAACCAAAAGAATTTAGCACCAGAAATCAAGCCAGTACTCAAAAAGAATAAAACCCAAATCCCTACTGTGGACAAGAGTTTCAGGCATAGGAATAGGAGTCAAACGTATTGCTAAGTTTCAGATCACCCGTCAGGAACAGAGTATAAAGGCTCTGAGAGGCCTTTTTACTTGAATGAAGTATATGGGGATCTGAAGGCAAAGTCTAATCTCATCCAACTCATGGTACTACACTGTGAAAGACAAAGTGAACCAGACAATAAAGGAAGTTATTTTATTTAGGCTATTGCATTAGGGAGCACATTTGTTAATGACACACATGTCCAATAAAAAAGGAAACCTTGGGTTTGTGGAAACAACAGAGTTATCAGTGAGTCATGGGTCTCATGAAGAAGGATAGTAATCTGTCTTATCTGAGTCACTGAGTAAGGGGTGGGGTGGATCTTTTATCAGATATTCAAGAGCAGGATGGTTCTTTGAAATTAGCAATTTCTCGGAAAGTGTTGGGAGATTTTACTGCTTTTGGGGATCACAGCATTAAGTTCAACCTTATCACATTAAATCTCTGTAACCTATTAAAATGAAGTCATATAGATATAGATTACTTTTGACTTATAATTTCACTTGTCATTGTCACTGAAGGTTACTCTGTCTTACTGTGGGACAGAGTACCTGTCAGACTGAGAAGGTACCATCTAGTGTTAAACCATAAATCCCTTAATACCATGATATGCATGTGGTATAAGTTTAAATACCATTAGCTTACACATGTGTTAAACTTTTCTTTCCATTTCATTATTCACAGATTCTGATCTACTTTGACCAATATCCAGATTATAATTTCATAACGTGGATGGTTGACTTTTTTTGTTGTTGTTGCTAGAAACAATATGTAGATATAATGCTAGAAAACCGTTATTTTGTTTTTATGGCAAAGAAAATGCAAAGTTGTTGTTTCATAGTAGGGAGTCATTCAATAAAATCTTAAGACAGAAGTTGGCACGTCAGAAATCCATATATGGTTTCTCTTTCTCCCACCACCCTGAGGGCAGTACTAATGTCATACTAAACAACTAGCAAATATCTTGTTTAGCCTAATTACTTTATAATTTATCTGCTCCCCAAGAAGAAGAGCATTTTTGCCCATTCCATGGGTCTCATAGAATCACCTAATATAAAATGCTTCTCTACCCTAAGAGCCCAATGCTCAGTTTTTTTTTGTTTTTTTGTTTTTTTTTTTGCAACTTTTACTTGTTCCAAATTATAGGACACCATTTGGCCTAGGGAAAAAATTACTGGAGGACCCACATGTTTTATACATACATAATTAAGATTAATTGAATTAATTTATTTCAAAATGATCGATTCGATAATTTTTCTTTATATGGGAGAATAAAGGAGACTGATAAAAAGTAAGAAAGTAGAGGGTCTAGGAAATTTAAAATGTAAATTGTCAGTCCTTGAAGAAATAGGATATATATAACTGAAACACTTAAATTGTATTTCAACTGTCCAACTATTAGTAGTTCAGTAGTTCCTTAGAAAAATCAGGCTTGGCCTGGCAGAGACACAACAAAAAAAGAATTTTAGACCAATATCCCTCATGAACATCGATGCAAAAATCCTCGATAAATTGGCAAACCGAATCCAGCAGCACATCAAAAAGCTTATCCACCACGATCAAGTAGACTTCCTCCCTGGGATGCAAGGGTGGTTCAACATACGCAAATCAATAAACATATTCCAGCATATAAACAGAACCAAAGACAAAAACCACATGATTATCTCAATAGATGCAGAAAAGGCTTTTGACAAAATTCAACAGCCCTTCATGCTAAAAACTCTCAATAAACTAGGTATCAATGGGATGTATCTCAAAATAGTAAGAGCTATTTATGACAAACCCACAGCCAATATCATACTGAATGGGCAAAAACTGGAAGCATTCCCTTTGAAAACTGGAAGCATTCCCTTTGAAAACAGGCACAAGACAGGGATGCCCTCTCTCACTACTCCTATTCAACATAGTGCTGGAAGTTCTGGCCAGGGCAATCAGGAAGGAGAAAGAAATAAAGGGTATTCATTTAGGAAAAGAAGAAGTCAAATTGTCCCTCTTTGCAGATGACATGACTGTATATTTAGAAAACCCCATAGTCTCAGCCCAAAATCTCCTTAAGCTGATAAGCAACTTCAGCAAAGTCTCAGGATACTAAATTAATGTGCAAAAGTCACAAGCATTGTTATATACCAATAACAGACAAACAGAGAGCCAAATCATGAGTGAACTCCCATTCACAATTGCTTCAAAGAGAATAAAATACCTAGGAATCCAACTTACAAGGGATGTGAAGGACCTCTTCAAGGAGAACTACAAACCACTTGTCAATGAAATAAAAGGACACAAACAAATGGAAGAACATTCCACGCTCATGGATAGGAAGAATCAATATCGTGAAAATGGCCATACTGCCCAAGGTAATTTATAGATTCAATGCCATCTCCATCAAGCCAGCAATGACTTTCTTCACAGAATTGGGAAAAACTACTTTAAAGTTCATGTGGAACCGAAAAAGAACCCACATTGCCAAGACAATCCTAAGCCAAAAGAACAAAGCTGGAGGCATCATGCCACCTGATTTCAAACTATACTACAAGGCTACAGTAACCAAAACAGCATGGTACTGGTACCAAAACAGAGATATAGACCAATGGAACAGAACAGAGCCCTCAGA
>NW_012098388.1:1331583-1366941 GCF_000951045.1 Mandrillus leucophaeus | reverse complement strand
TTTAATCCCAGCACTTTGGGAGGCCAAGGTGGGTGGATCACCTGAGGTCAGGAGTTTGAGACCGGCCTGGCTAACATGGTAAAATCCCGTTTCTACTGAAAATACAAAAAATTAGCCAGGTGTGGTGGCATGTGCCTGTAATCCCAGCTACTTGGGAAGCTGAGGCAGGAGAATCGCTTGAACCCGGGAGGCGGAGGTCGCAGTGAGCCGAGATCGCACCATTGCACTCCAGTTTGGGCAACAAGAATGAAACTCTGTCTCAAAAAGAAAACAAACAAACAAAAAAAAACCCTTTCAACATTTTAAACAATTAATGAAATGTAAGATTCATGTGAATTTTCTTTCAATTTTTAAAATACAATTAGATTACAATTTAAAATACAATTAAAAATTGTACATTTAAAATACAATTAAAATAAAATTTGTTTAAATTTTAAAGTGCAGTACTTATTTTGTAACCATATTAAAACTTGCTGTTTTGGAAGAGAATATGCAATAAGCTGATACTTTATCTTTGTGCTTCTATGAGAACTCTTTCCCTAAAAATGTTCTCAGAGATTCTAGCTAGCCTAAATGTGTGGTTTCAAGTCATAAGAGACATCTTGGGGTAAGACACAAAATTCCCAGAACTTTTCTTTTTCATTACTTCTGTTTATGCCTTTACATTAATATATCCTCGACTTTGAAATTTCTGAGTGAATGGTGAGTTTTACCTCTCCCAACCAGCGTAATGAGTTAATTTAAAATTTTCTCACCTCTTTGGCACAGTGGCCAAGATCCATAAATTTTGTGGTGATGCGATTTAATCCAATTAAAAGGCGGCTTCTTTCCTGCTGTGAGGTAAGCTGCACCTCTCTTTTGTTCTAGTTTTCTGGTATTCTTCCCAAAGGGTGCCAGCCCTAGATAAATTAACAACTTTGTAAAGCCTTCTTTCACTGAAGTGACTTTAAGATAACATGCTGAGTCTTTCTAAATTCAGCAGACTAAGAATATCAATCTCTTTTTTATCATATTGAAATATTGGAATTGTGTGTGTGTGTGTGTGTGTGTGTGTGTGTGTATTTTCCTTGTCTTTGGCTATCATAGGTCTACATGAAGATTATAAAAATGGGCCATGGAACACCTTTCCTAATAGGCAATTAAAACGATTAAATAATATTGTGTGCCAATTCTTGTTTGTGATGATGAAAGAGAATCTCGCCAGCACGTAATAGGGCAATATTTTATCTACACTAATTGGTTAAATTGTAGCTTTGATAATAAAACTCTGTATCTAGCATGCAATAATTCAAGAACAGTAACAGTGCTCCATTCATTTCATCTGAATGGAAGATACAACTCTACAAAGCGTGAGATTTCAACATTTCCTAAGTCTCTGCTCTTTAGAACTCAATTCTATTCCATAAAGTGGTAGTCCTTAAACAAAAACAAAAGTTTCTTAAATCTTGTGAAAAGTGAGAGTACATTATAAAATTATCTCCTCCTCATAATGTTAAAGTTATGCTTTTTGTTTGGTAATGTCAAAAGATAATGTTCAGAAAAAGGTAAAATCACGACTCTCATACAGATATAAAAATAAACATGTGGTAAAGATGTTCTCACTCATATGAGGAAATCAGACACTTATAACTAGCTCAAAAGAAAAGTCAAAAGCACAAATTTTTATGGAGTGGAGGAACTAAATTGCAAGTAGAAGCAAAACTGGCTTTTTTAGGAGGAGTGTAAGGCGGTGTGTGTGTGTGTGTGTGTGTGTGTGTGTGTGTAGGGGATGTTAATTAAATCTCTATTAGAGTACAGAATTTATTTGTGTATCAGTTATCTACAGTTTACAAGGTTGTACAATAGCTCAAAGTAAGGACAAAGGTTAGAATCAGATAATCCAGAAATACGTTCTGTAGACAATGCATAGTTTTCTATTGACACATTACAGTTTTTCTACAGTAACTTCCTGATTCTGTTTGTTTTTGATAATTTTCTTACTGGACTTATATATCATTCCCCACTTACTGGAGTTAGAATGAAATGCCAAAATGATATATTCAATAGTGGACTCTAATCCTCTATGTTATTTATTAAACTATTATGAAAAGGAGAAATACTTTCAAAAGTTGTGAAAATTCCTTAGCAAGTCTAACACAAAGATTACTCTTATGAATACAATATTGAGCAAAGACATGACATAAAATAATGCAGTCAAAGTGATTTCATTTATATAGTTTCCAAAACAGGTAAAAATATTTTGTTTATAAATGTATGCATATAAAATAAAATTATAAAGAAAATTAAGGACATTAGTATTATAAAATCCATAAGAGAAGTTCTTATTTGACCAAATGATTCTGCTGACAAATTTAAAAATTGTTTAAATAGTGTATCAAACTAGAGTGGCATATGAACAGCACAAGTCCTACCACTCCCCATTCTCACAGCCAGTCACAATGGTTTCCCTTCATGATTTTATACTATTTGAGATCTTGTGCATATGTGATGCTTCAGTGCTTATGTATAGGGATAGAACAAAATCTTTTCACCCAGTCAAGGAATGTTCTAATGGCTTCCTCTCTTCTCACATATTATGGGCTGCCATTATGATAGAAATCATTGTAGAAGAGGAAAGAAATCATTTTCCCTCTGTTTTCCTAGACTCCCTCCCTGGGGCCCTACAAATCAGACTGACAAAAGGCAGATTAACAAAAGAAATATAAACAGACACTTTTTTTTTTTTTTTTTTTTTTTTTTGAGACGAAGTCTCTTGTCCCCCAGGCTGGAGTGCGATGGCGTGATTTCGGCTCACTGCAACCTCCGCCTCCCAGGTTCAAGCGATTCTCCTGCCTCAACCTCCCGAGTAGCTGGGATTACAGGTGCCTGCCACCATGGCCAGCTAATTTTTGTATTTTTAGTAAAGATGGGGTTTCACCGTGTTGGCCAAGCTGGTTTTGAATTCCTGACTTCAGGCGATCCGCCCATCTTGGCCTCCCAAAGTGCTGGGATTACAGGCGTGAGCCACCACAGCCTGAACAGACACTTATTAATGCTTACGTCATCCATACACAAAGGAACACTCAGTGATGAGTAAGTCAAAGAAGTGGTTAAAACTTGGGGTTATGTAAAATCTTAACAAAAGAGCAATAATGTGGAGAAGTGACAGACAAAGTAAAAGGATTTAGGCTTCTGTATTAGTCCATTAGTCCATTCTCACATTGCTATGAAAACTACCTGAAACTGGGTAATTCATGAAGAGGTTTAATTGACTCACAGTTTTGCAGGCTATACAGGAAGCATGGCTGGGGAGGCCTCAGGAAACTAACAATCATGGCAGAAAGTAAAGGGGAAGCAGGTACATCTTCACATGGTGGAGCAGGAGACAGAGAGCAAAAGAGGAGATGCTACACATTTTAAACAACCAGATCTCATGAGAACTCACTCACCATTGCAAGAACAGCAAGGGGGAAGTCGGCCCCCACAATCTAATCACCTCCCACCAGACCCTTCTTCCAACATTGAGGGTTACAATTCCACATGTGATTTGGGTGAGGACATACAGCCAAACCACATCAGCTTCCAAGAGCATCAAACTGTAGGAATTTTAGGGTTATGAGGGAAATTAGTGGAGTAAGGTTTGTTTGTGCAGGTCCATCTTGGTGTCAACTTTCCATCTTTCTCATGTTCAAAGAATTTCCCCATGAGAGGGTATTTATGGCAGTCCTCATTCTCAAGTTTCTGCTTTTAGTCAGGTAAAAGCATCCCCTTGAAGGCTTCTTTCTGCATTTGGTGAATCTGAAACACCTTTGCTCAAAATCACCCTTATGCTAAAATGGCATATTTTGGAGTGGCATACTCTGGAACCCTTCATCATATAGACCCAAGATTGGCCCTGAAGCATTCTGTTGTACAGTTTCCCTCCCTTAAGAAGGAATAGAGGCTTAGATTGAGGTATTTAGATAAGGACCCTAGCATACACATTAAACGAAGGCTACCTGCGTATTAACTTTAAAATTTATTGAATTCTAGAGAAAATTGAACCCAGTATATTGACAACAACTTGAATTATTTAGAATTTCTCAACAGGGATGCTAGTGGCATTTTGGGCAGGACAATTCTTTAATATTAATTGTCTATGCCCTAAATACTGAATGATATTTAGCACTGTTGGTAGTTGGGCACTAAATTTCAGTAGCATCCAAGTTTTTGTGACATCCAAAAACCTCCCACCCATTTCCAATTACAGTCGGGGGATATACCATCCGTATTAGTTTATTTTCATGCTGCTATGATGAAATACCCAAGACATGATGAAATACCTGATGCTGGGTAATTTTTAAGGGAGAGGGATTAACTCACAGTTCTGCATTGCTGGGGAGGCCTCAGGAAACTTACAGTCACCATGGAAGAGGAAGCAAACACGTCCTTCTTCACATGGTGGCAGAAAGGAGTGCTGAGCAAAGGGAGGAAAGCCCCTAAAAAACCATCAGATCTCAGTGAGAACTCACTATCACGAGAACAGCGTGAAAGAACCGCCCCCATGATTCAATTACCTCCCACTGGGTCCCTCCCATGACACGTGGGGATTATGGGAACTACAATTCAAGGTGAGATTTGGTGGGGACACAGTCAAACAATATCACCATCCCTGGTTTAAAATACTACCACCTTCAGAGGATCATTATTCACAATACTCAAGAGGTGAAAGCAACTCAACTGTCCATTGACAGATAAATGAAACAAACTGTGGTATACACATACAATGGAATATTATTCAGGCTTAAAAATGAAAAAAATTTGGTATATGCTACAACATGGATGAACCGTGTGGCCATTATATGACATGAAATAAGCCAGTCACAGAAAGATAAATACTGTGTGATTCCACTTATATGAGTAGCCAAACTCATAAAAACAGAAAGTAAAATGGTCATTTTCAGTGGGGAAGGGAGAGGGGAAAAGGGAAGATGTTGTTTAATGGATATAGAGTTTCAGTTTTGCAACATGAGAAAATTATGGAAATAGCTTGCACAACCATATAAATATACTTAACATGTCTGTATACTTAAAAATGATTGTGTACACTTAAAATGATTAAAATGAACTTTATACTTAAGAATGATTTGTGGTAAATTTTATATAATACAGATTTTATCACAATTTTAAAAATACTGCCACCAATCTGAAATATTAAGAAAAACATTATTTTAGTGTATAAGGTATTATATTGCTTACATATTGGGACACCCAAATAATGACTTTTTATGAACAAATTATGACTTTAAAATTTGCAAGGGGATAAAACTAGTCATACATTTAAACATCTGAAGAAATATTTCTTTTAAATATATCCTTTACAGTGACACCAGTTCTCTGCTTGGTGTGGTGGCCTAGAAAAAATATTTTATAAAAGTCCTAGAGGTTTTCTATACAAGTTACTTCACAAATTTATTGCCAAATAAATGCATTGAGGGCTAGTTCTGGGTAGAAATGTGAAGTCATGTTAAAAATAAAATCTATTAGCACAATTGTCAGAACTTAAATGAATAAATAACAGGATTTTGGGCTCTGGAGAGTCTTGTGAATTTTTTTTCATGCCTCAGCTCTTACCACAGTTGTCCTTTGTGCTAACAAGCCCACTCTGCAGGCTTTTCATTGCTTGTGTAGAAACATGCTAAGCAGCAATATTTCTTTAAGATAGAATTTATTTCTAATAAATTGTCAAGTCCTCCCAACCAGTATTTTATTTAACTAAACAATGTCAAATCTTGACTTTTCTAGATGTTACATTAAGGGAGAAACAGAAACACATTTAAAAACACTAAACTTGGGTCAAGAGGTTTGATCAGGTTAGGTTAAAATTTAAGCTAAAAGTAAACTAAAGGCTAACCTAAGATATTAATGTCACATTAAAGTGAGATAGAGCCAAGGTAATTCCATAGTGTTTGGGGTTAACATATGAACTTGGCCCTAATATAGTACTGAAAGATGTGGTAGGTTTTCCAAGGAAATTTTTAAATAAGATATATTTGGGTCCTGTCCTCCATTAATGCATAGAATATCCTTCTTTATGTCTACCCAGATTTATGTCCTTTTTAATCATCTTTTCAAGGAGTGGTACAAAAATGTGGATGTAGGGAAAGGAGAGGTGTGACAATAAATGTTATTTATAAAAAGTCATTGAGTTAAGGAGAGAGAGTTTGTGTGGTATGAAATAAAAAACAAATCTGGACTTAGATAAGGAGAGACTATTGCAATGGAGAAAGGAGAGCTACTGTAATACAGAGAACACTCAGATCCTAAGATTTCTAAGCATCTTAAAGGGCAGACAGATACAGTCTGTCTTTCTTTCTTTCTTTCTTTGATTCTTTGATTCTTTCTCTCTTTTTTCTTTCTTTTTAATTTGCAATGCTTATTTTTTTAGTGTAGTATATTTAACTGTCAAATGAAGATTTAATATATACCAGCTGTATAACATGATGATTTGACATAGGTATAATTATGTAATGATTACCACAATCAAATGAATTAAAATGTCTGTCACCACCCATGCTGTACATTAGAGTCCCTGAACTTGTTCATCTTGTAGCTGAAAGTTTATACCATTTGACCATCATCTCCCCATTTTCCCCACCTTTCCTTAGTCCCTGGCAACCACTGTTTTATGCTCTTGATTCTGTGAGATCTACACCCCATGCTCATTGCAGCTTTATTCACAATAGCCAAGATATGGAAGCAACCTAAGTGTCCATCAATGGGTGAATGGACAAAGAAAATGTGATATAGAAGGAAACTCTGTCATTTGCAACAACATGGGTGAACCTGGAGGACATTATGGTAAGTGAAATAAGCCAGGCACAGAAGGGAAAATACTACATGATCACACTTACATGTAAAATCTAAAGAAGTCGAACTCATGACTTTTCTTTGTAGGGAAGAGTGAACCAGTCTAGAAAGAATTAAGTGTGGGGATATGGAATGAGCAGATGTGGTAAACAGACAATTAAGCAGGAAATGTTTTACTTTGAGGTCAGCTGATTCTCTGGGAGGTGCTTTTAGAGGAGGTAAGGTTGCTCCACATTCCAATGTTTGCTGGAGCTCAAGGGTGGGCTGAAATTTAGGGGCCTGGGGAAAAGAGAATGCTGACTAAAGTTTGGTGATGTAGTTAGTAGGTACTTATCCAAATGGGTCAATGGTGGCAAGTCATTCAGCCAATTATTTATGAGACCAAGAATGGAAATTTGGAGGGTCTGTGTCTGGCCTTATCATAGGTGAGCAAGGGGGCATCTGGGAGTTTTATCTGATTCATATGGGAAATGATGGTTCTTTACAGTGACACAGGGGTCCCCAACCCCCAGGCCACTGACTGGTACAAGTCTGTGGCCTGTTAGGAATCAGGCAGCACAGCAGGAGGTAAGCAAGCATTACTGCCTGAGCTCCACCTCCTGTCAGATCAGCCATGGCATTAGATTCTGATAGGAGTGCAAACCCTATTGTGAACTGCACACAAGAGGGATCTAGGTTGCATGCTCCTTATGAGAATCTAATGCCTGATGATCTGAGATGGAACAGTTTTATCCTGAAACCATACCCGCCCCCACAACCTAGGTCTGTGGAAACATTGTCTGCCACTGGTGCGAAAAAGACTCGGGAGGCCAGGCGTGGTGGTTCACACCTGTAATCCCAGAACTTTGGGAAGCCAAGGCAGGCGGATCACGAGGTCAGGAGTTTGAGACCAGCCTGGCCAATATGTTGAAACCCCATCTGTACTAAAAATACAAAAATTAGCTGGACATGGTGGCACGTAACTGTAGTCCCAACTACTTGGGAGGCTGCGACAGGAGAATCACTTGAACCCGGGAGGCGGAGGTTGCAGTGAGCCGAGATGGCACTACTGCACTCCAACCTGGGTGACAGAGTGAGACTCAGCCTCAAAAAACAAAACAAAACAAAAAACAAAAAATGTTTGGGGACTGCTGCAGCAACCCATTTCCCAGAATACAAGTGTGAAGATTTTCTTCACTGTCACTGTTTGCTGTTTTCCAGGAGCACAAGGCTTAGTGTAAGTTCAACATTGTCAGTAGCTTAGTGGAAAGCATCCAGGTTGTTAAACAAATCCTTAAGTTAAAGTCTTGGTTCTTAAGCCTATTGCTTTGACTGTGCGCAATCTACTTGGCATCTTTGGGCCTCAGATTCATTAGAGATCATGATACATGTTCAACTTAATTACGCAATTGTGAGAATCAAAGGAGAAGAAAAGGAAATGCATTTTAATGGGCTAAATAAAGTTGCTACTATTAAGTCATCTATGGGTCAGACCTTCCTAGGACAACTGTTATAGTTTGTCCACAGAAACATCACTTCTTATTTGTTCAAGTTCTAGTATATTGCTATAAAACCCAATCCAGGCATCCCTATTATAGACTACCAGAGTTTTGCTCACAATTCTCACTTGTTGACTATGCAAGGAAACTCTTATAAAACCACAAACTCTGATAGGAACTGTTTTCATATTTGCATTCATTTATTCATTTATCACATGTTCACTCCTTCTTGGGATAAAAGCTCCTAAACATACGGGAGAGAATTGAGCTCAATGTCTCATTGGTTGGGGAAGATACAGCAGTATTACAGGTTTCGCAGGGAGACGTCTCCATATATTCATGGATGTGATAAAGTTATATGAAATTTTTTATAATATTTATAGCAAAAACATGAAAAGAAGCACTGTAATGATTTTAGAGATTGAAATCTCTAAGACAATGATATAATTTGAAATAAAATTGATAATTACAAAATTTAAAAATAAAACATAAATTTCCTTTGTAGAACTACACAAAATTTTAAATCAATATAGTCAAACTCACTCCAGTGCTATCAACGCTTATGTCTCAGTATATCTAGGGTCATTTGTGGCCTTTTATTTTTCTTTCCCATCAGTAAACACCAGTATGTCTTTTGAACTCATTATTGGCAGGTACTGCATTTTATGAAAATTGACGGATACCTCAGAAAGTGATGGGGGAAAAATGCAGATCATGGAATCATGGCATGCTGGGGCATTTCTGGCATTCACTACTGGATGTACTACTCCCAGGTACATTCTCCTTAGGCATCTTTAGGTCTCGAGCCTTCAGCTCTTCTCAGAAAGGATAATGTATTTCTTATTCCTATTAATCATGGACTCAACCTACTGCTGGCTTCTCCCTCTTCAATCCCATTCTCACAAATGAGAAAGTATTCTTTATACCTTTATATGACCTTCTGTGTATTCTGATAATGACAAAATATAATTACTCTTCCAAAGAGAATAAAAGGAAGGGCAGGTCCTATCCAAACCTTTCTCCTTACCCATCATGGTTTCTATGCTCATTATTACAATCACTTCCTTTTAAAGTGCTCTGAACTCCTTTGCATTCTCTTGCACCCTAAATTACTCCCAGTTGGCAAATCTCAACCCTTCAACTATTTTCACTCAAGGAGCAGAAAATTTCTGGGAAAAATAAAATCCACACAACTTTGCTGACCATTCCCACTTTAAATTCATAGCAGCTATCAGAGAAAGAGCACTAAAGCCTAATACATTTTCCTAGGATATTTATTTCCCACTTTTCAAAACAGTCAGTTTGTAGATTTAAGCTCCTACTCTCATACGCCAATCCAATCTCAGCTGCTAAGGTTGCCTCCTACTTCATGAATAGAAGCAAAGAGCATCTCTGCCACCTTCCTTGTCGACCAACTTCCCAGAACCTTCACCCTTTTTATGAGGTAACAGTACCTCTACTCCCATCAAAAGCTATCACCCCCAGTTTACCACTGAGTGGCATCCCTTCTGCCTTCTCAAGGGCAGTTCCCTCATTTCTACTTTTTTATCTTATCCACAGAAAACACACTTTGGCAACTCCCTTCTCATAAAAGAAAGAATTTACACCTTAATATCATCCTCCAACCAACACCCTTTTTATCTGCTCTTCCTCACATAAAAACTTTTCAAATTCATTGTGGTTTTGGACACATTTGCTTTGTCAGCACCCATCCAAACAGCCTATTAAATCGATTTGTCAAAGCTTCTAACAAGCTTCCATAGTGCCTTATCCAAACATTCTCATCTTACTCAACTTTTTTGTATCTCTTAAGTCTATTGACCTTCTTGAAATATGTCTAGTCTTCATGAAACTTTTCCTTCTCTGGATTCCACATACCCAGGTTTATCTCATCATTGACTCCTTGGCCTCCTTTGCTGGCTTCACCTCTTTTCCACCTCCACATGATGGAAGGATCCAGGGCACAGTCCTTCCTATGCTCTCTTCCTAGACCAGTGGTTCTCAAGCCCAGACGCTGTCTCAAATCACTTAGAGGGTTCTTTAAAAATGTAAATACAAAGAATATCCTCTCAACATCCTAAATTTAATTAACCTAGAACAGCACATGACATCTGTATGTTTAAGAAGCTTTTTAGGTTATTCCAAAATGCAGCCAGGATTGAGGAACACTGCCTCAGAAAATATTCAGGCCCATAGTTGTAAGTACCGATTATATGCTGTTGATTCCAAATAGATATCACTAGCCAGGATCTTTCCCTGTTTGCCTATTTGATATTGCCATTTAGATGTCAAAGCATCTTAAAAGGAACATATTCAAAATGGAATTTGATGTCTTACCTTTCCTCAATTCTGCACAGCTAATCTATCAAGTATTACTGACATCCTGTCAAAATTTTATTTTGAATGTATCCCTTTTTCTTCATTTCCACTATCTCTTTCCTAATTCAAGTTGCTTTGATTTTATTCCTTATCTGCTACAATAGCCTTTCCACTGGTCTCCTTGCTTTTACACCCCATTCTTCTCCATTCTGCATACCATAATCAGACTTGTGTTAATGTAAACCATACCAAGTTTCTCCTTTGTTTTAATGTCCTCTAATTGCTTTGCATTGCTCTTAAAATACAAACTCCTTACTATGATTTTAAAGGCCCTATGTGATCTATCCCAGGTTGCTTCCTAAAGCAATTTTCATATAACATTTTCAATTACTCACTATCCTCCAACCTTACTATTTTCTGTTTTGCAAACACATCATGATTTCTCTTGCCTTAAGGCCTTTGCACTCGCTGGTCCCTCTGTACCTAATTGGCCCTTTTCCATACCTTGTGCTTCATCTTTCTGCTGTGGGGCCAAGTATGATATCCTCAAAAATATCACAGTTGTTAAGAACACTGCCTGTGTGTCAAACTGTATAGGTTAAAATCTCATCTCCATCATATCCTAATAGTGTAATCTTAAAAGAGCTAGGTAAACAATCTGGACTGAGTATCTCCATATGTAAAATTAAGATGACAATAATGCCAACATCTTAAGTTGTTGAAATAGCCTAATCAATGCATATGGGAAACAAAGAAGTATTTGATGCATAAGTGTCCAATAAATGTTAACTGTTACTATAATTCTCTGATTATTTTATCTAAAGCAAGGTAGCTAGTCTATCACCTTGATTTTTGTCTTCAAAAACACTTATCTCCCTTTTCTTGAAATTTTTTTTTTTTTTTTTTTTTGAGATGGAGTCTCGCTCTGTCGCCCAGGCTAGAGTGCAGTGGTGTGATCTCGGCTCACTGCAACCTCCACCTCCCGGGTTCAGGGGATTCTCCTGCCTCAGCCTCCTGAGTAGCTGGGACTACAGGCGCGTGCCACCACACCCGGCTAATTTTTTATTTTTAGTAGAGACGGGGTTTCACCATCTTGGCCAGGCTGGTCTCAAACTCCTGACCTTGTGATCCACCTGCCTCGGCCTCCCAAAGTGCTGGGATTACAGGCGTGAGCCACTGCGCCCAGCCTCTTGATTATTTTTTGATTAATTTCTATTTTAATTAATTTTTATTTTCTGCCTTCTCAAACTACACCCATCACTATGACCCAAGCCCTACTAGAATTTAAGTTCTGTGAAAGCAGGAATTTTATTTGTCTTGTTCAGTGCAGATTACACAGAATATAGAACAGAACCAGGCACAGAGCAGGTGCTCAGTAAATATTTGTTAAATCAATGGCAATGAGTATAAATTGAGCATAGGTTTTATTCATATTTTTAAAGAGAGGGATATGTGAGAATGAAATCAGTAGATTTCAGTGAGTATAGACATTCTAAAAATAAAGAACTATTTTATTGGGTTTAAATCTGACTCTGTGCCTCTTTCGAAGACAAGACTTTGGATAACTCAAAAGTGGAAGATGATGTATTACTTCCATAGAAAAAAATTAGATTTTTAAAAACTTGCCATACAATTACCACAATCATGATAAAAATCAATTGTACATTTTTTTCTAAAAGATATTATACTGAAATAAATTCAAATTCTATTAGTCATAATGAAGCATTATAAGGTAATATTTTCATCTAAAAGTTTGAGATCAATTCATTTTTGGATGCAAATTAACTCTATGTTCAACCAGTGTGTGTGGTGGCTCACGCCTGTAATCCCAGCACTTTGAGAGGCCGAGGCAGGCAGATCATGAGGTCAGGAGATTGAGACCATCCTGGGTAACATGGTGAAACCCTGTCTGTACTAAAAAAAAATACATAAAATTAGCCAGGTGTGGTGGCGGGTGCCTGTACGCCCAGCTACTCGGGAGGTTGAGGCAGGAGAATGGCCAGAACCCAGAAGGCGGAGCTTGCAGTGAACCGACATCGCACCACTGCACTCCAGCCTGGGCAACAGAGTGAGACTTGGTCTCAAAAAAAAAAAAAAAAAAAAAAAAAAACTATATGTTTAACCAGTGCACAATGATTTCATTGGACGAGAAGACCGTACAGCTTATGTTTACAGTTTAAAGACATACAATCTTCAAATTTCTTTAGAATGCATTTTTCAAAATCATGTAAATTTATCTTGATTACTACAACTTCATCCTCAAAAACCATTTTGTCTGCCCAAGAAAGGATATGAGCAGTGTAAAGCAAGTTCAAAAGCTCTCGAATGAATAGAGAATCAGTCATGCTGAAGGGGCTTCACATTTTATTAAATGAGTTTTTAGGTTGAGTGGATTCTAAAAAATCATGGGAATTTCAAGGACAAATGCCCCTTTATTGTCTTCTAAAAACCCTGTTTGGTACATTCCAAAACATCATTCTATATTTTTATTGAATTTGAAAAAGTGAAATGAAACAGAATAAACATTTCTTTGTTGTAATGCTAATACTTCAAAAACTGGACTTATAAATTTGTCACCACACCTCAACTTTGAGACTAACGAATCTCTGCTCTCCTCAGTTTTCTCTTTGTGTAAAAATGTTGAATGGAGGAGTAGTCCCAGATGCTTATTTATTTGAGTCACAATAGCTGCCTGAGAAAACCCTAAGCAAAGGTAAATGAATGCATGGATTTTCTGTTCCTGTATTGTTTTCTTGGTTTCCCAGTCCTCCAGTGATTTCATCCAAGAGGAAAGCACAAAAAGAGTTTGAATCGTATTGCAGATTTAATTTCATTTCAAGAACTTGTCAACTCACTAAAAAGAATGCTGACCTACCTCACCATTAGTTTTGTATTACTAATGAGCCTTAAAAGATGAATAACCCATCTTTGAACAAATTTTAAGTGGTTATCTTATGTCAAAGCTGTCTTTTAACTTTTAGTAGCACCTACAATCACCAGACTGAGCTGTACTATATAGGTGTCAACTAGGAAGAGACTGGTTCACAGAGATTTGGGTATTAACTGTCTAACAGTCACAACTATATGTCGTTTTGGAACAACTTACATATTAGAGTAACTTTATGTTTGTTACTTTTTAAAACACAGTTTTGAGAAGAAAAAATTGTTCTTTTAAAAAATAATGGCCGGGCACGGTGGCTCACGCCTGTAATCCCTGCACTTTGGGAGGCCGAGGTGGGTGATCACCTGAGGTCAGGAGTTCAAAACCAACCTGGCCAACATGATGAAACCCCATCTCTACCAAAAATACAAAAAAAAAAAAAAATTTAGCTGGGCATGTTGGTGCATGCTTGTAATCCCAGCTACACAGGAGTCTGAGGCAGGAGAATTGCATGAACCCGGGAGGCAGAGGTTGCAGTAAGCCAAGGTTGCTGTGAGCCGAGATTGCACCACTGCACTCCAGCCTGGGCAACAAGAGCAAAACTCCGTCTCAAAAAACAATAATAATAATAAAACTGTAAAATCACATGTATAAATATTTGCTGAGGAATATATTATTCACCTGATTCTAAATATAAGTTAAGTATCAAGTTTCTTACCCACCACTTCTCTCACCTACTATTCAGTAATGTCTACTTGAATGTCAATATGTAAATCACAGTTTTGATCCACAGCAGGCCTTACATGTGAGTAGATAAGATGGAAAGATGCCAAAAGACACATTGTGCCTCCACAAATATCTCTCATTTTGCCTCATCTGAAGCACCAATTGCTAGTCATTTAATTGAGCACCATCTCCAGAAGAACTTGGTGACATCCACATATTACCCCTTGGAATCACAGACATGACTACTGTTACAAAGCTACATTGCTCAGATTAGCTAATTTCAGAAGCCCGAAAACCAATCAAAAAGTTGTGATATCAGAATGGAGAAATGTCCATGCTACATCAGTCCATTCAGGCTGCTATAACCCATAAACTGGGTGGCTCATAAACAACAGAAATTTATTTCTCACAGTTCTGTGACTGCAAAGTTCAAGATCAAGGTGCTAGCAGATTCAGTGTCTGGTGAGGGCCCACTTTCTGGCTCATAGACAACAATCTTCTCACTGCATCCTCACATGGCAGAAGGGACGAGGCAGCTCTTTGGGGCCTCTTTTGTAAGGGCAGTAACCCCCTTCATGAGGGCTCCACCATCATTACCCAATCACCTACCAAAGACCTCACCTCCAAACACCATCACTTTGGGGATTAGAATTTCAACATATGAGCTATGATGGGACAAATTCAGCTCCTAGCACATGCACTGTGTGGAGAGCATGAAGGAAGATCCATTTGTGCCTGGCTCCATGACTGGGTTTGGATCCAGGAAAGAAAGCAGAATGGGACATTCTAGGCCATGCTACTATCCGTCGGAGAGGCTTACAAGCACCACTTCTGTGACCTGATTGGAGAAGTCAGTTACCAGATAGGTAGTAGGAATAAATGTAGGCCCAGGAAGGAGGAAGCAAAAAATATAGGGGAAATATATTGGGGTAAGGGAAGGGAATAAAGATAACAATCTGCAAGTGTCTAGAGAAGAGTTATTTCAGTAGGAATCTTGGTAACATTGAATTTTAGCCACTTGGATACATATCTGCTGAGGAGACAAAGTTTTACGGGGATAAAGGTATTGGGAGCATTTTGAAGGTTATGCTAGTGGTTTCCAACATTTAGACTATGTAATCCTGGATGGCCTTGAATGATTTCTTCAATAATTGACTCCTAACATCACCCCTATATAAGGTAGGGAGCAATGAACAACTTTGATAATAAGAACAAAATCTGCACAGTCAAAATGGTCAGAAACAACTGCTACAGTGGATGATGAAGCACTACATGGGATGCCGAGCTCAACAGACGTTACCTTTTTTTTTTTTTTTAAAGACGGAGTTTCGCTCTTGTTGCCCAGGCTGGAGTGCAATGGCGCCATCTCGGCTCACCGCAACCGCCGCCTCCCGATTCAAGCGATTCTCCTACCTCAGCCTCCCAAGTAGCTGGGATTACAGACATACGCCACCACGCCCGGCTAATTTTGTATTTTTAGTAGAGAGAGGGTTTCTCCATGTTGGTCAGGCTGGTCTCAAACTCCAAACCTCAGGTGATCCACCCACCTCGGCCTCCCAAAGTGCTGGGATTACAGGCATGAGCCACCACGCACAGCCTTACTTTTTGTTTTATTTTTAACTCTGAATTCTTAAAATCCAAGCATGAGAGTGGTGAATACCTAATGAATAAGAGCAGAACTAATTTTTCTTATGAGCCAAGGATAGGACTTCTAAAGGAATGTGACAAAAGTAAAGGCTGGGTTGATGCACTTGTAGATGCACAATGAGCTAGATGTTGTTACAGATTTCTGTCAAAATTGAGTTAATTGCCAAGTAATATTTAGAAGATCAGTGTAGTTCTTTGCAAAGGCTAAAAATAGAATCATGCCTTTGTTTGGGGCTGAATTGTGTCCCCCTACAGAAAGATATGTTGAATTATTTAATACCCAGTACTTCAGAACTAACTTTATTTGGAAATAGGGTTATTGCAGATGTAATCAGTGAAGATAAGGTTATACTGGAGTAGGGTGGCTCCTAATCCAATATAATTGATGTTCTCAAGAACAAACAGCCATGTAAAGACATAGACATATACAGAGAATTGTATGTGACAACAAAGGCAGAGATTGGAGTTATGCAGCTGCAAAGGAAGGAATGCCAAGGATTGCCAACAAACCACTGGAAGCTAGGGAGAGGCAAGGAAGTATCATCCCCTATTGGTTTCAGGGGCAGAATGGCCCTGTTGACACTTTGATTTCAGACTTCTAGCCTCCAGAACAATGAGATGATAAATTGCTGCTGTTCCAAGCCACAGCATTTGTGGTACTTTATTATGGCAGCCCTAGGAAAATAACACAGCTTCCTATGCTGAAAAGGAGGACTTGGGTACCTCTACTCCAAGTACCTTAGTATGCCTTCTAGGATCTGAAAACAAAGTGTGTGAAACTCTAAGACATGGGAATTGGAAGAGAGATCGTTTCAAAAAGTAATTGTTTTCTAGGTAGCCTCATCTTGCCTAACTTTTCCTCTTTCTCACTTTGTGCTCCAAAAATTCCTCTCTACTTCCAGGTCCTGACAATGAGGTATTTTTTCACACTTTTCACTTTGGTGCATGCAGTCATGTGCCTCATTAATAATATTTTGGTCAATGATGGGCCACATATGCAACAGTGGTAATATACAATTATAAAATCATATTTTCCTTTACCTTTTCTGTTTTCTAAACATGTTTAGATACACACTTACAATTGTGTTACAATTGCCTGCAGTATTCAGTAAAGTCACATGCTATACAGTTTTGTAGCCCAAGAGTAATAGGTTATACCATATGGCCTCAGTGTGTAGTAGTCTGTACTGTCTAGGTTTGTGCAAGTACATTTTATGATGTTTTCACAATGACAGAATAACCTAATGATGCATTTCTCAGAACATATTCTCATTGTTAAGAGATGTATGACTGTATTAATCCATCTAAGTGAAATCCCCTCTGCATCCAACTAGGTCTCCCCTCCCCATTTCTACCCCAACTGAGTCTTATTATAAGGCTCATTACTTCATATTATTTGTTGAATAAATTAATGAATAAGTAAACATTATTAAAAATCTATGAGACTTCCACAGAAAGCATTATAGTATTAATACTCACAGTTTATGATCCAATAAAGTTAAAATAAATCAAAAGATGACCTGAATATATACTTGGAATATTTTAAAAAGGAAAGAAAAAACAGAAATTAAAAATCTATCTATCTAAAAAGCAGACAGCAGGAAAATATTCCATACAAAAATAAAGGGGAGTCATCAAAAGTTACACTCAGAAAAAAATACGTATCTTATATGTTTTCATTATTGTTGAAAAAGGAAGAAAAGTAGATAATATAACCATCATGGAAAGAAATTAAAAACACAAAGGAAACAACCCTAGAAAAAGAAAGTTTGTACAGATAAAATATACTGAAGTACCTAAATGAATTAGATTAAAACACCAACAAAAACTCAAGTAAACAGAAATCTTTAAAAAGATTTTTTAAGGCTTACAAGTTGGAACAAGAAAAAAATAGAAAATCATTGTATGTAAAATCAAGAATAAGAATAGTGACACAACTTAATGTAGGTAAAGGATTAAAATACTTCTAATTTTGTAACACATGTAATTCTATGGTACCACATTTGAAAATCTGGAGGAATTACATGATTCCTAAGTAAACATGTCAAAAACTTAAATAGGCCTATTACTAGTAACATAATTAGAAATATTAGTTAAAAGCTACCATTAAAAAGAACCTCAGAACAAGTTTATTTTACAACTGAGTTCTAAACTTCTGAAGACTAGATCATTTCAATGTTTTTAAAGAAGTTTCAGTTCTTAGAAAAAATATCAAATTCCATTTATTAAGGCTGTATAACTGTGATAACAGAATCTTTTAAAAATGTACAACAAATATAGAAAGTAAATGCTAAAATTGTGATGAAAATAGTAATCCATAGAGTAAATCAATGTGTTAAGAAAACCCTGTATATTATGACCAAGTAGAGTTTCTTCCAGTAATCCTATGTTAGTTTTTATTTAGTTTATGACTCGATAGCTTACTATCACTTTGTATTGCTATAAAGGAGTACCTGGGGCTGGATAATTTATTTAAAAAGATGTTTATTTGGCTCATAGTTCTGTAGGTTGTGCAACAAGCATGAGGCCAGCATCTGCTTCTGGGGAAGGCCTCAGAATGCTTCCACTCAGGGTGGAACGTGAAGGGTAGCTATGTGTAGAGATCACATGGTGAGACAAGAAGTAAGAGAGAGGGTGGAGGCGGTGCTAGGCTCTTTCTAACAATATCAATTCTCTCAGGGAACTAATAGAGTAAGAACTCCCTGACTCCCATGAGAATGGCACCAAGCCATTTATGAGGGATCTGTGCCCCACCCGTCCAACATCTCCCATCAAGCCCCACTTCCAACACTGGGGATCAAATGTCATCAGACTTATTGGGACCAACGAAACTACATCCAAATCATAGCATGACTTAATTTCTGAATAGGCAAATCTCATCTTTTTACTATTCTTTTTTCAAAATTACTTTGATTTATCATGAATCTTCATGCTTTCATAAAAAATTAGAATTAGTTTGTCACATTCCCCCAAAATTTCAACTTGAGTTTTCAATGGCATTTCATGAAATGTAAGTAGTAATCCAGCTTTTATTATTTGATTTTGTCATTCATTAATATAGCATATTTTTCCATTTATTCATAGCTGCTTTCATGCCCTATTTAGGATATATCCATGTTTTTTCTATACATGTATTGTGAATCCTTGGTTAGACTAATTGTTAGCTACATTTTGGGTCATGTTGCTAATATATCCTAGGTTTTATTAAATTTTTAATTGGATGTTACTGCTTTACAGAAATTGTTTTATTCACATCATTTGAGAAAGGTGACAACATTATTTTTTTCCTTCAAATATTTTTTGACATATTTAGTTGGCCAGAAGCTCTAGATTATAATGAACTTTAACCACCATAGGGGGGATGCATCTTACCTTGGTTCATTGAGTGTGATATTAGCTGTTGATTTGGTGGGTAATTGTCCATTAACTACTATCTAGTTAAGAACTACCCTTTGAATTATTTTCTTTTTTTAGTAAATATATCTTGGATCTCTCACATTCTTTGCCTGCGTATACTTAAAATTGTATGACCTTTTTCGTTTTTAGTTCACAAGGTGTTTAATTTCTTTGAGAGTTTTTCTGATGTTGAACTATCTTTTAGTGTAGATACAATCCCTACTCAATTATGAGATATGTTCCTTTTATAACCACTGTTAGATTCAGATGCCAACATCTTGTTCATGACTTTAAAAAATGTGCCCATAATTGAAATTAGTCAATAATTTTCTTATACTATGCTTTTTCGCTATATTGGGCAGCATTCTTTCTTTGTATTTTGTGTCAAGATTATTTATTCCTTGAAAGTTTGCAGAAACTCATATGTAAAGTCATCTGGATCTGAGACTTTTGGGAAGAGTGGTTATAGGTGAATGTGAAGGGAAATGTAGATAAATATTTGATTTCTTTCAGGACTCATATGTTCCACATTTCTTCAAATTATTAGATGTATTTGCATATGGTTGTTTATAACTTTTTATTATTTTAATGTCTATTATAGTTGTAGTTATTTTTCATTTTTTCTTCCGTATTTGGTTATTTATATATTTATTTTTATCAATCTGACTTGAGACTTGTCTTTCTCATTAGTCTTTTCAGTGGGCCAGCTTTTGGTTTTTTTTTAAAATCAGTTTCACTGGTTGTTGCTTCTGAAATTCATTCATTTATGTCTTTATTTTTATTATTTTTGTTTAATGTTCCTGTTTAATTCCTTTTCTAGCTTCTTGAGTTGAATGCATAGCACATCCATTAAAATCCTTTTGTTTTCTGATAAATATCTTTAAATATACAAAACTTCCTTTACAGACTGAATTCCACATACTTTCACATGTGCTTTTATTGTCATCATTGTCATTCAACTACAAGTATTTTATAATTTATCATATGGTTTTTCTTTACTGAGTTATGTAGTAGTTTTTCTATAATATTATAAATGTGTAGGCTGCTTTAAGTTATAATCATATCTTTTTTTGTTATTGCATTACATTCAGAAAATATTGTCTCTGAGTATATTGATTCTTAGAGATCAAAACTTTCTGTGACACCTAGCACATGGTGAATTTTGAATTTTGTAAACGATTCATGTGTGCTTGAAAAGAATATATATTCTTTTTCTTGAAATTAATGAGATACCATTTCACACCAGTCAGAATGGCTATTACTAAAAACTCAAAATATAACAGATGTTTGCAAGGATGTGGAGAAAAGAGAACACTAATGTACTGTTGGTGGGCATGTAACTTAGTACAACTTCTATGGAAAACAGTATGGAGATTTCTTGAAGAACTAAAAATAGAACTACTATTTGATCCAGTAATCCCGCTACTGAGTATTTACCCAAAGTAAAAGAAATCATTATATCAAAAAGACACCAGCACTTGTGTGTTTACTGCAGCACTATTCACAATAGCAAAAATATGGAATCAACCTGTGTCCATCAATGGATCATTGGATAAAGAAAATGTAGTATATATACACAATGGAATACTATGGAAATGTAAAAATAATGAAATCATGTCTCTTAAAGCAACATGGATGGTTCTGGAGGCCATTAGCCTAAGTGAAATAACCCAAAAATGGAAAATCAATACCCCATGTTCTCACTTATAAATGGGAGCTATATAATAGATACACATGAACATACAGATAGAGATAACAAATACTGGGGACTCCCAAAGAGGGGAGGGTGGAAGGAGGGAGAGGGTTAAAAAATCACCTATTGGGTACAATGTTCAACAGATAATTTTGGTTGGTGCAAACATAATTGTGGTTTTTGCATTGTTGGAATTTCCTGTTTGATATTGAAATACATTCTTAAATGTGGTTATGTTATACATCATTTTAATGGGCATTTCTCACATCTTTTTTTGCTAATGACTTATTACTTGCTGTTTATTTTATGTTTATTATTGACTATGGAAATGATGTTAGACAAAAAGCAAATTCGAGTGATATTTGAGTTCAAAATGGGTTGTAAAGCAGCACAGACAACTTGCAACATCAACATATTTGGCCCAGGAACTGCTAAGGAACATAAAGGGCAGTGGTGGTTCAAGAAGTTTTGCAAAGGAGATGAGAGCCTTGAAAATGAGGGGTCTAGTAACCGGCCATCAGAAGTTGACAACGACCAATTGAGAGGAATCATCAAAGCTGATCCTCTTACAACTACATGAGACGTTGCCAACAAACTCAATGTCGGCCCTGGTCATTCAACATTTGAAGTAAATCCGGAAAGGTGAAAAAGCTCGTTAAGTGGGTGCCTCATGAGCTGAGCAAAAATTTAAAAAACCATCGTTTTGAAGTGTTGTCTTCTCTTTGCTACGCAACAACAATGAACCATTTCTCAATCAGATTGTGTGATGAAAAGTGGATTTTATGTGACAACTGGTGACAATCGGCTCAGTGGTTAGACCGAGAAAAAGCTCCAAAGTACTTCCCAAAGCCAAATTTGCACCAAAAAAAGGTCATGGTCACTGTTGGGTGGTCTCCTGCCAGACTGATCCACTACAGCTTTCTGAATCCCAGAGAAACCATTTCATCTGAGAAGTATGCTCAGCAAATCAGTGGGGTGAACTGAAAACTGCAATGCCTGCAGCTGGCATTGGTCGAGAGATAAGGCCCAGTTCTCCACAACAACATCTGACCATATGTCGCATAACCGATACTTCAAAAGTTGAACGAATTGTGCTATGAAGTTTTGTCTCATCTGCCATATTCACCTGACCTCTCACCAACCGACTACTACTTCTTCAAGCATCTCAGCAACTTTTTGCAGGGAAAATGCTTCCACAACCAGCAAGATGCAGAAAATGCTTTCCAAGAGTTTGTCGAATCCCAAAGCATGGATTTTTATGCTACAGGAGTAAACATTTCTCACTGACGAAAATATGTTGATTGTAATGGTTCCTATTTTGATTAATAAAGATGTGTCTGAACCTAGTTATAATGACTTAAAATTCACAATGTTCACCATCATGTAATGTATACATGTGACCAACCTGTACATGTACTCCCTGAATCTATATAAATAAAAGAAACCTTTTCTGTATTTATAATATTAAAGTTCAAACTTAATAATACTGTTATTCAATTGGCCTTTTATTGCTTGCTTAATCTATCAGTATCTAATAAAAAGAGTATAATAAAATCTGTAATTACAATTGTCGATTTCTGCATTTCTTTGCTTGGTTCTGTCTATTGTAGCTCTATAAATTTTGAAGCTGTTGTAAAGATGTTCAAGACTGTTACATCTTTTTGAATTATTTTTCTTCTTACCAACATACAATGTGTGCGAATTTAAAATCTATTTTGTCTGAGATTAAAATTGCCCCCCACTCGGCTTGAATCTCTTGATATTTATCTGATACAGCTTTTCCCTTCCATTTTATTTGAATAAATAGCTGGATCTTTATCTTATGTGCTTATTTCCTTGCTTTTTAATCCAATCTGACAGTTTATCTCTATACATAAATTTAACATATTTTTATTTCTATTTTTGTATTGTGTTACATTAGGCCTCATTTCTGCACTTTATTTCATGTTTTAATTCAAAAATTATTTTTGTAATATATAGCATTCTCCTTTTTTTACCTTTCAGTGGACACATCAAATTTTATATTCTCTGGATCGAAGGTTATCTATTATATTTTTGTTCATCAGATGATTACATTAAATTACCAATATTGATATTGATGTTTATTTTTTTCCAGTCCATTTGGAAAGTTTCCCAAGATGTAGGGCTCTCTCCTCCACTCTCCATCCTCTTTTACTACCTAAGCACCTTTTCTCAAATTGTTAACATCATTCACAGCAGCAGTTTTCAAACTGTGGTCTGTAGCCCTTTGGGGGTGCCCAAGACACTTTCAAAGTATGTGCCAGGTCCAAATTGTTTTCACAATGATACTAAGTATTTATCTTCCTTTTTCATTCTGCTTCATTGGTGAGTATACAGTGTATTTTTTCCGGAGGCTACATGACATATATCACAACAGACTGGAATGAGAATCTAGCTGTTTCCTATTATTAAAATACTTGCAAAACCCTAAAACAGTGCCAATCCTTAAATTTTTCTGCTTTGGATATTTATTCATAAGATACATCATTATGTAACCTAAAATGGGTTTACTATTATAATTTTTAATAAATACATATTTTAAAATTTCTGTTTTAATTTATAATTCATAATATGGTAAATATTGATGGACATAATCCACTTAAAAGTTCTTTGGTATTCTCAACAATTTTTAAGAATAAATTGATCTTGTGACCAAAATGTTTGAGAACTGCTGTGTTAAAAGTTTTGGTTCCAGATTGATTGAGATATAGTTTTTCAAATCATTATTTTGTAGACAACAATAATTCATACTAATTTGGTCACTTATAATCATATTGATCATTTCTTTTCTTATTGAAATATTTCCTCCAAGAGTGCTTTGAAATAGTGTGCCTGAGTAGTGTTATGAAGCATTTTAATCCTAATAATTTTTTTACACTTTCTTGTTTATGCGATATTTTAATGAATGTTAAATCTTTGGCCCATATTCTTTCTTGTAGTTTTTATTGTCTCCTTTCACCTGGCATTTCTGTCATGAAGTTTGATATTAATATAATGTTTTATTCTTTAAAAGTTTACATGATATATATTAGAGCTGAAAAAATATTAATATTCCAAAATATGAAAATACTTATACACACATAAAAGTTTGAAAAGGCACCCAAAGTTTTTATCAAGTTTATTTTCAAGTTTTTATCTCCAGTTGTTATGAGTACATGAATTTCAATAGTTTCTTAAACTCCTCTAGATTTCTCAAAGTTTATACAGTAAGCAGAAATTACTTTTTTAAAAAAGTTAAAGTTTTAACTTTGATTTTTGTGGGTACCTAGTAGCTGTATATATTTATGGGGTACATGAGATATTCTGATACAGGCATGCAATGCATAATAGTCACATCAGGGTAAATGGGGTATTCATCACCTCAAGCATTTATCCTTTGTGCTACAAGCAATCCAATTATATATTATTTTTATAATCAGAAAAAGTGAATTTCTTTACAACATTTCTGAAGAAGTGCAAAAAATGGAAAAGGGGAAAACTATTATTTATTTTGAGGCTACATGTACATGTATCATGTACTCTGTGTTGATTGGATCATTTTGAACTTGACATAATTTGATCATCACATGAAAATTGTGAAATAGCAATTATGGAGCTACAGCTTTGTCATTCCCTATACTTGAGATTTTGTAGGTTTTTGGTCTAAAGTATGTATTTTGCCTTTCATCAACAAAATAAAAATTGCCCGGATAATTTTTTAAAATACATTTTTAGAAACACAGTTATTCTGGTTGTGATTTTAGAAATTGTGTATTCTATTTGCATTTCTCTTAATGTAACACTATTGTTTCTGATGAGTCATGATAATGTATATTTATGCCCTTCAAAATGTAAGTTTTGAAATACTTTGTAAATGACTAGATGTAATTATTTAACAACCATTTTGTGTCCCCCAAACCTGTAATTGTTGTTGTGTAAGTGAATGGGAAAGAAAATGGAAAAGAAGATCAGTAACACCAAAAATATGACTAGACCTTAATTAAAATTATTTTTTTAAAACAGCGATAAATGACAAAATGAAGGGGGAATGTAAAGCTCTCATTTATGCATTTATGGCTTATATTTATGTTCGTTTATATATAGGATCATAAAGCTGACAAAAATTATTATTGCAGCAAAAATGTGGCAAAAGCTTCTTATATGTCAAAGCAAACTTAAGAAATTAGCAGCTTATAGACAGAAGTGAAGGTTAGTAGAAACTTGAAGAGCAATCTTTACATGATAATTAGGCAGTGAAATGCACACACAAGACGAACAAAATCAAAAAAATAAATTCTCTCACTCAAGTGTCAATGTATATTGCACATTACTAAAGAAAGTACAGGGAGAAGAATAATTTCTTGGAGTAAAATTGAGCAGCCTTAAATCCAGAGCTCATGTTCTATTCCTGCTAGGAACCTGAGTCATTGTTTTATCTCAGGCAAGTAAGTCATTTTGCTTCTTTCTGCCTCAAATTACTCATCTATAAAAAGCTATACTTTCAGCTTTCTTACAGACCATCCCATCACGCCTCTTCTTTATCTACTGAGTGCCGGATATCAACCCAGGAAGCAAATTTAGGAATTAATTCAGAAATAAAAGCTCCAACTTCAAAAAATAAAAATAAAGATAGAACATTATGAACAAGCTAACTCTGGAAGTAGTGAGTCGTATATTTCATTTTAGCTCATGATGATTGACACAATCTTTAAAAATGATAATTGCTGTTGTTCAGATTTAATATCACCTATGTTGAAGTTAGATTATCATACAGATAAGGTTCACATTGTCATCATCCTACCCCTGAGGCAAATTATCATATCTTTAGTTCTAATTAATTTCATAATTTTATTTTATGATTTGTTCAATTTTTTTTAATTTTACAAACAATAATGAGGACCATTCTATTACATGTCTACATGAGCTTTTTCTTCCTCAATGTGAGCTTCTAATAAATGAACAAAAAAAGATTTTGTATGCAATGGAAATAACCATTCATTAATAACTATATATTAAACCTGGCTTCTAGTCAGCCTAGCGCAGTGGTTCATGTCTGTGATTCCAGCACTTTGGGAGGCCGAGGCAGGTGGATAGCTTGAGCAATATCATAATCATAGATAATTATGATTTCTAAGGGTGAGGAGTTTGAGACTAGCCTGGGCAACATTGTGAAACTCTGTCTACAAAAAATACAAAAATTAGCCTGGCATGGTCGTGTGTGCCTATAGTCACAGTGACTCAGGAGGCTGAGGTGGAAGGAACACTTGGGCTCAAGGAAGTCAAGGCTGCAGTGAGCCATGATTGCACCACTACACTACAGCCTGGATAACAGACTGAGAGCCTGTCTCAAATATAAATAAAAACAAATTTAAATAAATAAAAGTAGCGCTTCTATTTGGTGTCCCTGCTTGGCAAAAATTTTACATATGTGATCAAATTTAATCCACGTAGCGGTCCCATGCCAAATGTATGTGGTTACTATAGCAAGTAACTGAAGAACATGATAATCAAAAAGATTAAATAACTTAAGTTACAGAACAAGTCCATGACACTACCAATAATTGTGTCCAGATCTCATTGACTTCAATACTTCCCTATGGATTTTCTATTGTCACCTATATTACCTCTGACTCCATTCAACTCCATTCAGCAAATATTTATTGAACAGCTACTACATAGGTACCAGGTACTATTCTAGGCATTGGTAAAACATTACTTTCATTCACAAACAGACAAAATCTCTTGCTTCTGCGGGTTTGAGTCTCAGTACATATTATTAAGTGCATGTTCTTGGGTAGATTAGATAACCTCCATGGACATTCAATATCTTTATTGATAAATATAAAAATATTTACTCATTTATATGATAGCATTGACATTAGGATCAAAGATGGTGCCTCATGTGAAAACACTTTTAAAACTCTAAAGCACCCTTCATAATAATGTGGGAAGAAATGCCATATTCAAAAATGTATTTCATCTTTCTCAAAGAGCTATATTTCAGCCAAATGGACAAAAGTGAGACATGAAACCAACAGAATGGGGAGTAAAGAGAGAGAAAAAAGAGATACAGATTTTTTTTTAAACCTGCAAAGGTGTCATCAAAGTGACATTGATATGATTTCTAAGGGTGCAAAAATCTATTATAAGATTTCTTGGCAGAAAATTGATACAGAAGTGCCCTAGGTATTTCCTGGCATCATGTTTAAAATGTATACATGTTTGGAGTTTTGTTTTGTTTCTTAAACATTACTTTTGGCATATGGATGCACTGATCTTTTCTAAGTAAAAATTTGAAATTATAACAGAGTGAATCTGAAAGGGAACAATGAACAAGGAATTAACATAAAGTCTAGAGACAAGGATAAATATGTACTAAATAGAATTGCAGTGATATGTAATCCACTGGAGGAAAGCGTAGGATCAAAGTTAAGTCGTTTGTATTCTTACTTTTTTTGGTATTATTCCGTTTACCATCATTGTTATGACTATTGTTCTTTTCTGTTTTAACTTTTAGTTTAGGTTCAGGGGTACCTGTGCAGGTTTGCAATATCGTAGGGGTTTGTTGTACAGATTATTTCGTCACCCAGGTATTAAATCTAGTACTCAATAGTTATTTTTTTCTGTTTCTCTCCCTCCTCCCATTCTCCACTCTAAAGTGGGCCCCAATGTCTGTTGTTCCCCTTTTTGTGTTCATGAGTTCTCACCATTTATCTCCCACTTACAAATGACAACATGTGGTATTTAGTTTTCTGTTCCTGCATTAGTTTGCTAAGGATAATGGCCTCTAGCTTCATCCATGTTCCTGCAAAAGATATGACCTCATTCCTTTTTATGGCTGCATAGTATTCCATTGTGTCTACGTACCACATTTTCTTTATTCATTCTACTATTGATGGACATTTAGGTTGATTCCATGTCTTTGCTATTGTGAATAGTGCTGCAATGAACATAGGCAGGCATTTGTCTTAATGGTAGAATGATTTTATATTCTTCTGGGTATATATGCAGTAATGGGGTTGCTGGGTCAAATGGTAGTTCTGTTTTTAGCTCTTTGAAGAATTGCCGTACTGCTTTCCACAAAAGTTTAACTAATTTACACTCCCACCAACAGTGTATAATTGCTCCTTTTTCTGCGCAACCTCACCAGCTTCTGTTATTTTTAGACTTTTTATTAATAGCCATTATGACTGGAATGAGATGGTATCTCATTGTGGTTTTGATTTGCATTTCTCTAATGATCACTGTTGTTGAGCTTTTTAAAATATGCTTGTTGACTGCATGTATGTCTTCTTGTGAAAAGTGTCTGCTCATGTACTTTATCTTACCGCCCGCCTTTTTTTTTTTTTTTTTTGAAATGGAGTTTTGCTCTTGTTGCCCAGGCTAGAGTGCAGTGGCGCGATCTCGGCTCACTCAACCTCTGCCTCCCAGGTTCAAGTGATTTTCCTGCCTCAGCCTCCCGAGTAGCTGGGATTACAGGCATGCCCTACCATGCCCAGCTACTTTTGTATTTTTAGTAGAGATGGGGTTTCTCCATGTTGGTCAGGCTGGTCTCAAACTCCTGACCTCAGGTGATCCACTTACCTCGGCCTCCCAAAGTGCTGGGATTACAGGCATGAGCCACCACACCCAGCCTATCTTACCCACTTTTTAATGGGACTGTTTGTTTTTCTCTTGTAAATTTGTTTAAGTTCCTTATAGATGGTAGATATCAGACTTTTACCAGATGCATACTTTGCAAATATTTTCTCCCATTCTGTAGGCTGCCTGTTTACTCTGTTGATAGTGGTATGAAAACAGACAGATAGATCAATGAAACAGAATAGAGAACCCAGAAATAAATTTGTATATTTACAGCCGACTGATTTTTAACAAAGGCATCAAGAACATACACTGGGGGAAAAAACAGTCTCTTCAATAAACAGTGCTGGGAAAACTGGCTATCCACATGCAGAAGAATAAAACTGGATTCCATCTCTCACTATATATAAAATTCAACTCAAAATGGATTAAAAATTTAAATGTAAGACACAAAACTATAAAATTACTAGAAGATAACATAACGAAGATGCTTCAGAACATTGGTCTGGGCAAAGATGTTATGGGATAAAACCTCAAAAGCACAGGCAACAAAATAGACAAATGGGATTATATCAAACTGTAAAGCTTCCATATTGCAAAGGAAACAATTAGCAGAGTAAAGAGACAACCTGCAGAATGGGAGAATATATTTGTAAACTATTCATCTGAAAAGGAATTACTATCTTTAATATATAAAGAACACAACAGCAAAAAAAATCTAACTGAAAAATGAGAAAATGATCTGAATAGACACTTTTCAAAAGAAGACATACAGATGGCCAATAGGTATATGAAAAAATGTTCAACATTTCTATTAATCAGAGAAATGCAAATCAAACCCACAATGAGATACCATGTCACCCCAGTTAGCATGGCTATTATTGAAAAGATAAAGAATAACAGATTCTGCCAGGGATGCAGAGAAACAGTTTATACACTGTTGGTGGGAATGTAAATTAGTGTAGCCACTGTGGAAAACACTAGGGAGATTCCTTAAAAAACTACACGTAGAACCACTGTATGATCCAGCAATCCCACTACTGAGTATATATCAAATAGAAAAGAAATTAGTTATGTCATTCTGCACTCCCATGTTTGTTGCAGTACATTCACAGTAGCCAAGATATAGAATCAACTTAAGTGTTCATCAAGAGATGAATTAATAAAGAAAATGTGGTATATATAGACAATGGAATACTATTCCACCCTAAAAAAGAAGAAAATCCTATCATTCATGGCAACATGGTTGAGCCTGGAGGACATTACGTTAAGTGAAATAAGCCAGGCAGAGAAGGACAAATACTGTATGTTTTCACTTATATGTAGAAGCTAAAAATTTGATCACATAGTAGTAGAGAGTAGAATACTGGTTACTAGAGGTTGGGAAGGGAGAGAGGAGGAGAGATAGGGAGAGGTTGGTTAAGGGATACAAAATTACAGCTAGATAAGAGGGATAAGTTCTATAGCACTGTAGGGTAACTACAGTTAATAATTTATTGTATATTTTCAAATAGCTGGAAAAGATTTTAAATGTTCCCAACATAAAGAAATGATAAATGTTTGAGATAATAGATACACTAATATCCTGATTTGATCATTATACATCATATACATGTATCAAAATATCACACTGTACCCCATAAACATGTAAAATTATATCAATTTAAAATAATACTAAAAGTACAATCTCTCTATGATGAATCACAAATTTAAAAATAAAAAGAATAGGTTCAGCAATCCTAGTACTGGATGGGTATCCAAAAGAAGTGAATTCAGTATGCCAAATGACGTCTTCACTATCACATTCATTGCAGTGTTATACACAATAGCCAAGTTATGGAATCAACCTAAGTGTTCACAACAGATGAACAGATAAAGAAAATATGGTATACATACACAAAGGAATACTATTTAACCTTAATAAAGAAGGAAATTCTGTCATTTTCAACAACACAGGTGAACCTGGAGGACATTATGTTAAGTAAAATAAGACAAGTACGGAAAGATAAATACCACATATTCTCACTTCAACATGAAATCTAAAAGAGTCCAACTCATAGAAGTAGAGAGCAGCATGTTAGCTACCAGGGGCTGGGGGAGAGGAGGTTGGAGAAATGTTGGTCAAAGGATACGAAATTTCAGTTAAATAGGAGGAATGTGTTTAAAAGATCTATTTAAAAAAAAAAAAAGCAAATTAAGAATAATAGGGCCTTGGCTGGGCACGGTGGCTCATACCTGTAATCCTAGCACTTTGGGAGGCCAAACGGGCAGATCACCTGAGGTCAGGAGTTTGAGACCAGCCTAGCCAACATGGCAAAACCCTGTCTCTACTAAAATACAAAATTAGCTGGACGTGGTGTTGGGCGCCTGTAATCCCAGCTACCTGGGAGGCTGAGGCAGGAAAATCACTTGAACTCAGGAGGCAGAGGTCGCAGTGAGCTGAGATTGCACCACTGCACTCCAGCCTGGGCGACAAGAGCAAGACTCTGCCTCAAAAATAAAAATAATTAAAAAAAAGAATAATAGGTCCAATATACAGCTGTTTTCCAACAAAAGGAAACAATGTGGATATGAGTCATCCTTGAACACTCTATTCTCATGCATATCTTTTCATCAGTTAGGATGATTTCACCTGTAGGTACTAATATATAATTTGCTTACTCAATTAGCTGGAAGTTCAGAGTTGGCGAGGTAGAGGGTAAGGCCTTCAGCAGTGTTGCCATCAGAGATGGATTCACTGAGAAGTTTAAAGCTTAAGCTTTAGAGGCAGTCACTTGCGTGTTTTTTTTTTAAATCATCTCACCTAATTTTTTACATATATTTTTGTATTCATCTTTTTGATAAGACCCACACTAAATCGTTTAATCTTTAGGTCCTAGAAAAGAGGGATCAGTGCTTGGCTCTGGCATAACTTAACAATGAATTTCTCAGCAATGCATTCCTGATGGAGTCAGCTCTGCCCGCTGGCTAGCTTGCCTTTGGGTCACGAAATGGCTTGTTACTGCCAACCAGGTGACATGCTTCTCATTCACTTCTAGGTGTTCACTGCCAGGGTTTGTTCACTTCCTGCATAGTGCTGAACATAAGTTCTTTCTTTTGCAATAATATGCCATGTCCCCAGTCTCTAGGATGACTGCCTTAAGCCTGGATTTCAGAATCAACTTACTGACAGAGGAATGGATGTTGCCCCACTGGGTTAGACCAATATGAACCCACCCCTGGAGATGGAGTTAGAGTTAGCTTACCTAGTGGGACATGAGTTACATGGGAGGGGCTGACGCCTAAACAAAATTCAGATGTAGGAGGGGCTAAGAAAGTGCGGACCAATTACATATGAGAAAAACCTTGCTTGAGTATTCCTGGAAAGAAACTTCATCATTATTAGGAGAGAACCATGGAAAGTCAAGCTCTCTCTCCCTTTCTTCTGGTGAATATGAACATGGAACCACATTACCCCAGTGGCTACTGGCAGCCACCCTGCCATCATAAAGGAAGCTGAACCTAACATAAGCCCATATATAGTGAAAAGTATACGTTTAAAAAAAAAAAAAAAAAAAAAAACAAGTAGAGAAACATATCTAGAACTCTTGTATTCAGTACTAAGTCCAAATCCACCCAATTTCTGCATTTACAGTTATGTAAGCTAATAAAAGTTCTTATTTTTAAGCAATTGCAAATTTGTATTTTGCCATTTGCAGACAAACGCAATCTAATTAATACATTTATTTAATTCCCATCACTCCACCTACACCAGAAAATTATTGAATTGCAGTGTTATTTTCTACATCTGTTAAGTTTTCATATAAGATTATGGCCTTTATATTCATATCTTTTCTGTTATGTGATGAATTTTATTTTGGTGCCTTTTAGATGTTCAAGTGTAGATGCTAGGAGGGCTATTGAACATATAAGACTGAAGTTCAGAGAGTGCTCTGGGAATATATATAAATTTGGAAATCATCTGTATATAAATGGTATTTAAATCCAGGAATCTGGATAAGATCACCTAAGACGTGAGTACAGATAGAAATTAAAAGAAGTCCATTGACTGCCTCTTCTTGGGTGTAATGAATCAATCTAAAAACACCTACACAAAAAGGTGATATCATCATGAGTTGAGCTGAGTTCACCATTAGGTCCCCCCATAATAAATGCATTTTTCAATTTTATTCTTAATGTAGGATCCTCTCTTTCTGACTGCCAATCATAGTGGTGAATTAGTTAACTAGTATTAGTTTAGTCCTTACTATTTGCAAGGTCTCCATGAAGATCATAGGATATTTGACAGCTAGCACTGGTGATAGTAACAGACAATTGAAAAAGAACTCAATACTAAAGGCGCAAGGTTAGAGGTGAGGAGGATAAAAAGAAAGAATCATGGGGAGACAGATAAATGCACTGGGGGGCAATCATCAGTGGTCCCTCCTTTTGTGGGTACCCAGGGCTCAGTAATGAATGAGAAAATAATTAATGATGTTAAAAAATTGTCACAGCAACAGTTTTTCTTCCTATATAATGACATATCCAAAAATGGAACTTTTAAAAGTCTGCCTTATCATGTAAAAAATTCAAAATAGGATATAAAAAATAAGATTTTCTTAGGTGGTATTTAAATCTTCTGTTGCTGCCTACCTTTTTAAAGAAGCAGAATGGCATTTCAGAAAGGAAAACAAATCTAGAAAGCAAAGGATCACAAAACAGGTTAACAATAGCTAGAGTTCATGATTATTTTTCTAAAAATAGCTACTTGTGTTTTAGAAATACACAAAGGGTAATTTAGGAAGCTTTTTTAAAATAATAAAAAATATGTCAAGCCCACATTGCAAACCAGATTTAAACTCACTGAAGTGATCTTTCATACATTATACAGTGGCAATTACCATGTAAATAGATTTTAAAGAAAGTAATATATTATTTAAAACCTCAGTGTTATATAAAGCAAGCACGGGGAAATGCTTGATATCTGTTTTATTTTCAAATCAGCAACCCCTTTACACACAGAAAAGGACAATGACTGCACTAGATATTTTTAATGATATTTCTCATAATTCTCATAATAAAGTATAGTGGCCTCTATGATTATATATTTTTCCAACAGTTGTGGGAAACAGTATAATATTCCATATATAATCGTAAGTCTGACATTTTTCCCATTTGAAAGCATTCTCCTTTCAGAAAATTTTTAATGAGAACTCCTAGAGAATGCATTTAATTCAGACTGTTATAAATGACCTAAAATAATAAAAATCATGATGAATGAGAGCCAGAATTTCCTCCCAGATTAGGGAAGTTTTTCAAGGTGTCCTTGTGGAAGCAGATTGGAAGGAAAGAGAGGAAGAGAAGAGGAAGTATTTCAAGAGGGTTTCATGGGCCCCACAAAGGAGACTCAATCTGAAAAATCATGACCAGAGCCACAGTCTGCTGACTACCAGGCCTCCTGTCAAATGAGTACCATTTGTACTGGTATCTGGGAGTCACGTGGAGATACATAGTGATCACTAATTAAGCCAGTTACCTTCAGGCTCCCTGGATTTCTATTTGAGCAGGCACACCTCTTTCTTGATACTAAGGAGCCACGGCACTTTCCTGCCTTTCATCTATGCTCCTGAGTCTGGGCCCATTGCCCATCTGCCTTAACCCATTTAGGCCGTTTCTATAAGCAGAGTGTAGGGGAGAGTGGGGGTTGAATGGGTTCCTGAACACCAAGTGAGTTGATGGTGCTGTGAAGGGAGAATTCCCCCCACTTTATTCAAAGATAACCAGCTTGAATGTAACAAAATACTATATGTACCCCATAAAAATGTATAACTATTTTATATTAATTTTAAATGTTTGTATCAGGGGAACCTGCCCCCAATATTTCAAAGTAGGTTCTTTCTGTTTTCCATAAGTGTCGGCCAGCTGAGAAATAAAGAGAAAGACTAGCAAGAGAGGAATTTTACAGCTGGGCCGCTGGGGGTAACATCACATATCGGTAGGACCATGATGCCCACCTAAGCCTCAAACCAGCAAGGTTTTTATTACAAGTTTCAAAAGGGGAGGGGGTGTAAGAACAGGGAGTAGATCACATGCTTCAAAGGGCAAAAAAGAGAACTACTGGTAAGGGTCCAACAAAGATCACAAGGCAAAGGGCAAAAGGAGAACTACTGATGAGGGTCTATGTTCAGTGGTGCACGTATTGTCTTGATAAACATCTTAAAACTACAGAAAACAGGGTTCAAGAGCAGAGAACCGGCCTGACCACAAATTTACCAGGGCAGTTTTTCCCCACCCTAATAAGCCTGAGGGTACTGCAGGAGACCAGGACATATCTCAGTCCTTATCTCAACCACATAAGACAGACACTCCCAGAGCGGCCGTTTATAGACCTCACCCAAGGAATGCATTCCTTTCCCAGGGTATTAATAATAATATTCCTTGCTTGGAAAATAATTTAATGCTGTCTTCCCTACTTGCACATCTGTTTATAGGCTCTCTGCAAGAAGAAAAATATGACTCTTTTTGCCCAACCCCGCGGGCAGTCAGACCTTATGGTTGTCTTCCCTTGTTCCCTAAAAATCAGTTATTCTGTTCTTTTTCAAGGTGCACTGATTTCATATTATTCAAACACACATGTTTTACAATCAACTTGTACAATTAACACAATTATCACAGTGGTCCTGAGGTGACGTACATCCTCAGCTTATGAAGATAACAGGATTAAGGGATTAAAGTAAAGGCAGGCATAAGAAATTATAAAAGTATTATTTGGGAGCTGATAAATGTCCATGAAATCTTCACAATTTATGTTCCTCTGCTGTGGCTCCAGC
>NW_012098388.1:1327768-1330333 GCF_000951045.1 Mandrillus leucophaeus | reverse complement strand
CCCAGGCTGGAGTGCAGTGGCACAATCTCGGCTCACTGCAAGCTCCACCTCCCAGGTTCACGCCATTCTCCTGCCTCAGCCTCCTGAGTAGCTGGGTCTATAGGCGCCCGCCACCATGCCTGGCTAATTTTTTATATTTTCAGTAGAGATCGGGTTTCACTGTGTTAGCCAGGATGGTCTCAATCTCCTGACCTCATAATCCTCCTGCCTCAGCCTCCCAAAGTGCTGGGATTATAGGTGTGAGCCACTGTGCCTGGCCCCTCAATTTTACAATTTCTAAACTGGAGATAATAGTTCTTCCTTTACAATTTTTTTTAATGACTACAATGTCATTCTGTCAATAAAATTATTTTGCAAACTATAAAGTATTATATCAAGGTAAGTTATTATGTTAAATCACCCTTCACATTTGATGTTTCCTGTGAACACTGGCTTGATCTACTTTGGAACCATGGTTGCCTGCCTTTTCTTTCCATCAAATCTAACGTAAACCTAGTGGTACATCTAATGACAACTTCAAAACCAATTTCAACTCCTATTGAAAGCTTACTATATGCCATAAATAAAGCATTTCTAATGTATTATCTTATTTCATCTTGCTAACATTATGAGATAATTACTATTAGAATCTCCATTGTACATGAGGGGAGTAAACATTCTCTAACTTGAACTTGATCACCGAGGCACAACTAATATGCGATAGACTTAATGGTCAAGTATTGGTGGGTCTCTCTGGCTGAAAAGCTTATAATCATAATCAATACATTATATTTCACATCCGAAGCCTCCTATCAACCCCCTTTCCACTTTCTAGTTCACATTATGCCTTCCTACCTCTGGACTGTCACAGCAATAAATTTGTTCATCATGTTATACAGTGATGGAAGCCTTTCCCCATAATGGTTATCAGCTTCTAAAGGGAATGAGCTATAATTTCTCTTTCAGTTTTGATTTGCTCCACTGCTCCAATACTTCCCTGCAGAAAGCAAAACAATTGACAGATAGACTTTGCCTTTGGTTGATGTTATAAGGATACCAGATATAAGAGAGAAATAATGTATACAGTAAAGGATACTGAAACAGCAACACCTAACACTGAAATAATTCAAGAATTTAATTAGAACCCAAAGAATTTTTATTTTATTCTCTTTCCTCATTTATGGTTTGGGATTTCTTTAGATTTGAAAAGCACAACCCTGCATAAGTAAGGCAGTTCTTCACCAGAATATGTTTCTTGCATGTTCTGGCATGTATAAGCAATGTATCTCTTGAGTTTGCTGGTAGCACCCCACTGAATGCTAAAATCCTTTTTAGTGCCCTGCTAAAGAGACTTAGCAAGATACTGTGTTTATCACGCTAGTAAAGTTATAACTTGTCATGTTTCTAGCTCTATTGGCCATAAAACTTATTTAAAAGCCTGATTTTGAAGTGTGTGTGTGTGTGTGTGTCTGTGTATGTGTGTGTTCTAATGATCTGTGTGGTGCTGTTAAAAGTTGAGTTAGTTATCACTGAAAAAGGGATTACTAGTGCCCTCATGGAAAAGCAGGTAAATAGCTTTCTATGTTTTTCTTCAGTAGGTTTGAGAGATTTAGGAAGGGACACATATTTGTTTGAATTGAACATTAAAACTTATAAAAGGGAAACTCTATATAACACATTTATTTCTAAGACTTCATGTACACACATTTATTTAAACATAAACATACTCATAATAATTGATTATCTTCTTAATTAAAATATGTAGTGCAATCTAACCAAGCATACTAAATGAAAGAAAACACCTAATTACATGTAGTTTAACCTCCCTAAGTATCAGATGTCAACTATAAAATGTAGTTGTTAAATCTCACCTCACAAAACTTTCACAAGAATTCAGCGAGATAAGAAAATTTCTACCAACGACTGGTACATATCAGGCATTCAATAAATGTTGGTTCTTCGGTTCCTTATGACCAACCCTTGCTCCCAATAATATTTTTTTAAAAAGAATCTCCCATATTGAAACAAAGGATAATGGTATAAATTGAAAAGAAATGACTACTTTTCCCTTAAAAAAGTAAAGAATGAAGAAATAAATGAATATACCTGTGCATGACCTTTACCAGTGTTCTTTAATGAAAATATAAATATCCTTAACAATCTGTAAGTTATTGATTATGCCTCTAAGGAACAGATACAAAGACAATATTTAATCATGCAATGAAATGTATGTAAAAAGCCTGTAATGCAAGATCTTAGAGTCAGCAAACATGTTCTCAGGACATTTGACTTGATTCTTTCTCCTTTGTCCCATCATAGACTGTGAGGAGTAAAGACCATGAAATGAGACTCAGAATTTACATAGATACATAAAGATACACCTACATAATTAGTATTAACATTACTTTGTGATACCTTTTAACCATCAAATTTTCTCAGTCCTTAGGCTGTGACTAAGAAAGTTGGGTCTTGGCCGGGCGCGGTGGCTCAAGCTTGTAATCCCAGCACTTTGGGAGGCCGAGATGGGCGGATCACGAGGTCAGGAGATCGAGACCATCCTGACTAACACGGTGAAACCCCGTCTCT
>NW_012098388.1:1324787-1326078 GCF_000951045.1 Mandrillus leucophaeus | reverse complement strand
CTGATAAATGTCCATGAAATCTTCACAATTTATGTTCCTCTGCTGTGGCTCCAGCCAGTCCCTCCGTTCAGGGTCCCTGACTTCCCACAACAAGTTTGTCCATATTCTTTGGCTGACTGGGGGAGGGAGGGTGTGGGGGTAGGAAACAGCTTAAGATTCACCTCCTCTACTCATTTCCTTTTACTAGAGAATCAGAAGCAAAGAAAAACACATTCTGGAGCATACATTTCTCAAATCAATGATCTAATTCTCTCAAAGTAAAAAGTAGATACTCTATGCATTAGTCCATTTTGGCACTGCTGTAAAGAACTGCCCAAGACTGGGTAATTTATAAAGGAAATATGTTTAATTGACTCACAGTTCTGCATGGCTGGGGAGGACTCAGTAAACCTACAATCATGGCAGAAGGCAGAGGGGAAGCAGGAACTTTCTTCACAAGGTGGCAGGAGGGAATGAGTGCAAACAGAGAAAATGCTAGATGCTTATAACACCATTAGGTCTCGTGAGAACTCACTCACTATCATGAGAACAGCATGGGGGAAAGCGCTCCCATGATCCAACCACTTCCCTCCCTCAACACGTGGGGAATACAGGTACCTCCCTCAACACATGGGGATTACAATTCAAGATGAGATTTGGGTGGAGACAGAGCCAAACCATATCTCTTTATTACTTGGAAATTGGAAACACAACTATCTGTAAGATGTATTCAGTTGTAATTTATCATCTAATAACTGCTGCATCCTCTTTGTCATCTTCTCCTTTTATTTGTCATATAAAATTTCAGTTGAATTGTTTGTCTTTGTTTCTAATGAATGATACTCTCCTATCTGCTTCACATCAAATCATATTAATACCCACTATCAGTTTCCCTTGCATCAAATGCCCTTTTACTCAACAAACATTTCTGAGCTCCTACTCTGGAGATTCTGCAGTAAAGCACATGAAGTAGGACCCTCTTCTTATGGTTTCTCATAGTTTTTATTCTTGTATACTTGACGAAAGTTTTCATCTATCTTCCTTATGTTGCCTTTCCACTTACCAATTCCATTTAACTTTACATTACTTTTTAAAGCAAATGTAAATACTTTATCCTTGGCAATCAAAATCATAATGTGCATACAGACCTTTACCTCCAAACACACCTACCTCCACACTGTTCATTGAGCAAACTTTTTCAGCTGAGTAAGTTCTGGACATGGATATGAATTCACAGTTTTGATGTGCATATGGAATTTAGCTTCCCTGGGATTCAGTTTTATAATTTCTTTCTTTCTTTCTTTCTTTCTTT
>NW_012098388.1:1300648-1318561 GCF_000951045.1 Mandrillus leucophaeus | reverse complement strand
AAAGAAAGTTGGATCTTAACTACTAATTAGCCAAAAGACCTTTTAGTGAGTACCTGCCCTGCATTCATCCTAAGCACTGTGGGGATAAAGTATAAGCCAGCATTAAATGCAGTGAATTAAACCCAATAAACTTCCATTCAGTGCAACACAAATGCAAGGAGTTATGGTAAAATATCCATGACAGATCCAAAGACAAACCAAGACATTGGCCCTGGCTTCAAGAAGTATTTTGTCCAATTGTGAGAATGCTATTTGGCATAGGTTATAAGCGCCGTACACTTGAAAAGAGAAAACTGTCACTGAGCCCAAAGAGGATTTTGTAATATTTCATTAAGTAAATGAAAGTTTACTTTTATCTTTAAAGATGGTAGCATTTGAATGGATGGAGTAGATAGAGCATGGTAATAGGTTACCATGGAAAAGTGAACAAGAATAATGAATCTGGTGATACCTTCCTAATTGTTGACAATTCTATCTAGAAAGATTGTAAATATTTAGTGATTTCATAGAAAGTGTGAACTGTAGGTTGGTTTGTTTGTCTTTTGTTTTCTGGCGACCAGATCTCACAGCCAAAGAAGAGGATTCATCCACAATTGCCATGACCACCAGTGCTTAGACAAATCAAAGTCTCTCTGAAAGAAAATAACTGCACAAAGCAATATCTGAGCCCAGAAATGATTTTATATCAGAGTTTTATTGCTTAATTGGCCAACCATCTTTCCAAATGCACTAACTTAGTCAAAGTGCATTATATGAGTTTAGGAAATGACTAGGTTTCAAGGTTAGAAAAGAGTAAAAAATATTGCTTTATGTTTCATTGATTATATTCACATATTTTGACCCTGACTCCTTTACAACCATTTCAGGAGAAATATATTGTTTTCATAGAAAAGCATAGCACAGATTTTAAATGACCAGAAGATGTGAATTGTCTCTTATATTTACTCTTAATTACATTTTTAAACAGGGCAGGTGCTTGGCAAACCTTTCATTAGTGAATACAATAAAAAGGCTAGATAAAAAGAACTTGACAATATAATTGTAAACTCAAATTTCTTGTAGACATTTTTAATGTAGGTCATGTAGGAAGTCACCAAGATATCTGTCAAATAAAAAAGAGATAGTAATGTAGGAATAAATGAAGTCCACCCAAATGAGAAGCAGGAAAGCTATTTGTTCAGAGCTTGCTAGAGCAAAAGAGTCAGCCACCATCATTTGCATTTGGCAAAGCCTCAAAGGCAAGCAGAGGAGTGGGAAAGCTTTATAGCAACATAAAGGGAGGGTGCTAAAGTTTGGATATTTGTCCTCTCCAAATCTCATGTTGAAATTTGATCCTCTATGTTGGAGGTAGGGCCTAATGGGAGGCTTTGGGGTCATTGAGGTGGAACCCTCATACATATATTAATGCCCTTGGGTGAGAGAGTGAGTGAGTTCTTACTCTATTCATTCCCGCAAGAGCTGGTTGCTAAAAAGAGCCTGGCACCTCCTTCCTCTCTGTTGCTTCCTCTCTCACCATGTGATCTCTGCACAGCCACCTCCCCTCCACCTTCCACCATGTGTGGAAGCAACCTGAAGTCCTCACCCGGTGTAGATGCCAGTGCTATGCTTCTTGCACAACCCGCAGAACCTGAACCAACTAAACTCTTTTCTTTATACATGCCCAGCCTCAGATATTCCTTTATAGCATCACAAATAGACTAAGGCAGAAGGCTTTAGGTATGACCTGATTAGAGGGTGTTGGCATGGAGAAGCTGGAGACAGGCTAACTAGAAGTGGGGCATCATATATTGTTGGTTTGGGGGGGGCAAATTTGTCTTCCTTTAGTTGGTCACACATTGTAAGTGGAGACAAAAATTAGGGAAACTGGCAGCTATCAACCAAGCTCTGATCATTTGGGGCCAGTTCTTGCAGAGGTTGTGGTTTGGCATCCTGGACTGATTGATGTAGAGGTTGTGAGTCAGAGTCCTACTTTTATATATGGTCTGGCCCTTGTTCCTTTGTATATTCAATCTCAACCGTAAGTCTCAAATTATTTAAACTTAATGTTATAAATTGACTCTTACTTTGGTGAAAATAATATTGTAATACCTTTGTGTATTACATTATTGTGTATAATTTAAGTAACATTATATTTGCTTGCCATGCCAGGTGCGTTGTAGTTTTCTTTTTTCATATTTGAAGTTATTGCAGGGCTGAAAAAAGTTATTGCAGGGCTGAAAAAACTTCTTTCATTCAATAAAGTCAATGGTTATGAGCCCCTATTATGTGAAAAGTAGCATCTAAACAATCACAAAACCTTCCTCTTATCTAAAGCAATGAAAGGTCAGCTTTATGACAAATTACTTTATAAACCTATTAAAGCAAATAAACACTTGACAGTGATGATTTTTCCATTTAATTTTATAAATATATTTATGAAGAAAATAACAATTCCTTTATCCTTGCTTCAAGTTTGCTTCAATACCTACAGATATATTAGTACTTAATCTGTCACCACATTATAATATATTGACATAATAATATTTATTTTCCAGTACAAAATATATTTCTTAAGGGGCAAAAAAATAAATTCAAGGCAAAGAGATAGTATTTCACGGATTAAAATAATTTTGTATGAACAGTACTTATCTGAGATCATTGGGAAAGGAAAGCCATTCTTGTTTTAAAGATGAGAAAGCTGAGGATTAAAGAACTACACTGGTTTGCCAAAGGTCTACATATAGTCCATGTTATAAATTAGATTTTCTGAATTCTAGTTCCATATTCTTTTCTCTATATTATCCATCCTCTATATAATTACTAAAGTGAATAAAGTTTTTTCAGCCCTGCAATAACTTCAAATATGAAAAAAGAAAACTACAACGCACCTGGCATGGCAAGCAAATATAATGTTACTTAAATTATACACAGTAATTACTTTTGCTCTCTCTTCTCCCAGGACCAACCCTTCACTCTCACAATCATGTAGTGGAACCAAGATATTTTGTCCACCTTGATGCATAGATCTATGCATCAAGGTGGACAAAATATCAATCCTGATTACAGAGAAGGGGAATAAAAGTATTAACAAGAACAGGCAGTGGCTACAGGAAAGAGAAACGTTAGAAGAAATGTCTAAATAGGTGAAATATGATCAACACATTTTACACAGGGCTGCTTGAAGAAACACCTTATTCTGAGGCTGAAGCAAAAAAAAAAAAAAAAAAACCCACACATCTAGAAACCTAGAACACCTTTTTGTGTCACAAAGTAAGAAAATTCTCAAAAAATGAGGAAAAGTAAAAAAAAGAAGCTAACTTGAGTAAATTTCCAATGGCCAAATCTGAGACACTTTGATATTAATAATAAGGATGACAACATTAATGGGTCATAACTTATTAAATAAAATAATAATTTATGGGTCTATAATAATAGAAGAGAGAGAGAGGAAGAGAAAAAGATACAATGCCTTCTGAATATAGAATATCAACTACTAAATGTCAGAAGAAAGAGTAAAGCTCAACATTTTTCAGGAATTTTAATTAAATTTTATACAAGTAACAATCATCAATGGATGCTAGAATCAGTGAATGAAAAGTTGAAAGGGAAGAGGATATTAAAATAACTTCAAAGGGCCACCCCCTCAAATTACTTATTAACTACAAAAGGGAAAATTGTAACCATACCATGGAGAAACCTGGCAGAAACCACTGTACCTAAGCGATCAGTCAACATCAACAATAACGAGACAAACCAACACCTTGTACTTCCTGACATGATGCACTAATAAAAACACGACATCATATATGTAGTATTCCTGCCAAAAATGCATAACCTAAATCTAATAAGAAGGGAATTTCAGACATTTCAAAATTGAGGGACATTCTACAAAAATAACTTGTCTTAACTCTTCAAAATGTTAATGTCATGAAAGATAAAGCAATCCTCATGAACTTTTCAAATTAAAGGAGCTGAAGAAATATGACAACTGAATGCAAAATCTTATTCTAGATTGAATTCGATATAGAAAAAAATAGTTGCTTAAAGGATATTATTGGAATAATTGAAGTTATTTGAATTAAAATGCCATTTAGGTGATACTACAGTATCAGTGTTAAATATCCTGATTTTGAATGATTATAGTGATTATATAAGAGAATATTTTTGTTCATAAAAAACACACAATGAGGCCGGGCGCGGTGGCTCAAGCCTGTAATCCCAGCACTTTGGGAGGCCGAGATGGGCGGATCACAAGGTCAGGAGATCAAGACCATCCTGGCTAACACGGTGAAACCCCGTCTCTACCAAAAAAAAAATACAAAAATCTAGCCGGGCGAGGTGGCGGGCGCCTGTAGTCCCAGCTACTCGGGAGGCTGAGGCAGGAGAATGGCGTAAACCTGGGAGGCGGAGCTTGCAGTGAGCTGAGATCCGGCCACTGCACTCCAGCCTGGGCGACAGAGGGAGACTCCGCCTCAAAAAAAAAAAAAAAAAAAAAAAAAACACAATGAAATGTGAAACGTTTAGGAGAAATGAAGAATGATTCCTATAACTTACAAACAGTTTAAAAAGAAAAAAACTTTAAGGGGGAGGGTGGGGAGAGAGAGAGAGAGCATGAAAGCATAAGTGGAAGACTATTCACAGTTGGTAAACTTGGGTGAAGGTGATGGATAGATAAGAATTATTTGTACTATTGTGGCAGCTTTTAGATAGCTTGAAATTATTTCAAAGTAAAAAAATATTGAAGGCAGAGTAATAATAAAAAAATTAAAACTTTTTCACAGCAAAATTAACTTTCTGCTAGTAGAGCTCCTAAGCCTTATTGAGGTAATTAATAAATGTATTTCTCCTTTTCCAACCTTAAGACCCTCTGAGAATAGAGTCCTTTCAAATCAGTGCTATCCCATAGATTCTATATAGGTAGAATAGATTGCTTGAACCTGGAGAAAAATATTGAACGAAACGTTCTCCAAAGTCTCTGTGAGCAGGTGCCAGGAAAGCTGTACTACTCCTTTCTTCTGCCAGAGAGATACAGTGCTGGTGTTATTGTAATATGCCTATTATGGTAACTTACTTGAATTATAACTAACCTGTCTTTCCTACAACTCTGAAAGCTAGTCCTCTAAACTCATGACCCTCACTTTCATATGCATTTTGTTCCTGCATATAGTCTTAATGATTGGAGAGTTGCTCATCATTTTCACCTCTTTCTCAGATATATCCCATTTTAAAAGACCAAAATCAATTTGATCATTCAGGAAACATCAGGGTGCTCTACTAAACTTCAGTAGCTATGTGTTCCCTCCACTACTACTTCCATACCATGAGGTATAATAGTGAAAATAAGTCTCAGAACAAATGTTACTATATGTATATAAATGTATGTATATAGAACTTGTTCTATAGCTAAGAATAGGCTCACTCCAACCAAAACCTCAAATTGATATTAGAATCTTGAGCTTACTCTATTCTCTTTTCATGAAGAGGCATTGGCCTGTGTAACATTTCTAACCGCCAATCACCTACCTTAAATACTTTCTCTCTCTTCCTCTCTTCCTGCCCTCTCTCTCTGACACACACACACACACACACACACACACACACACACATACGAGAAGAAAGTGGTTATTAGAAAAATGTTTAAAATTTAGGTTAAAACATTTATTCATTCAATAATGATGCGGATTGCTTCCTATATGGTCAGCCCATCACAAACATATGTTTTTATCTTAGAGCAGGGCTCAGAAAACTTTTCTGTAAAGGGTCCAGACGTGAAAATTTTTAGACTTTATGGATCATACAACTTCTGTTGTAACTACTCTACTCTGCCCTTGCAGCACAAAAGCAGTCATAGACTATATACAAACAAATGAGTGGGGCTGTGTTCCAACAAAACCATATGTATAAAATAAGGGCAAGACCACAGTTTGCTGACCGCTCCATTGTAGTACTAAAATAGATTCATATACTGCAGAGATTTACCTCATGGGTTGTAATAGGCTGGGCTTTCCTCAAAGTTTTCTCCCAGGCTCCTCATTTTTTCCTAACTCATCCCATTGTGCTTTTGCCTCTTCTTCCCCGATTCCTGAAGATGCCATGCCTTCTCTACAAAACTGAACCACAGAGGAACACTTTGAAATGCATAGGGATTAATGGCAAAGTAGGTTGTCTACATAAAATGAATCTGCTCTCCTTGCTCTACTCTGGTCAAGAAGTCTCTTCCATTTACTGCATGCTGACTAAACTCTATCCTTCATTATCAGTGTTAAATAGATTATTCTTAAAGAATAGAAAATACCTTTATGTGAAAGTTATTTTTATCCGTGCCCACAACTTTACTTTACTAGTAATTAAAATACTGTAAAGATGTAGTGTTCACAGCTTGCAGAGTTTTTTCATGCATATAATGACTTTGTGTGGTAGACCATGATGGTAGTATTATTCTTGAAAGATTTTGAAATTGAGGCCTTAAGACATTCAGAAACCTACGTAAATCTCTGCAATTAGAAACTCATCCTGTCTTCAGCTCTTTTCACAATTTAAATTGCTGCAGAACTTGCTCTGAAGACTAAAGTTAAGCTCAACAGAATTTCAAAAGTTTAGAAGCTCTCATCCACCAGAACTATGACGTAATCAGAAGAAAAATGAAGACCAAGCCCTGAGAAGAGTAGAAGACACAAAGTCTAATTGTTTCCCCTTATTTGCAAAAACACAACTTGCTTTCAGTTATTCATGGCAATATCTTTTGAGTTTTGCTCATGATAATCTTTCCCCTTAGAAAAGGACATGATACTGTGCAAATTAGAAGTCTCTATCCTTGGGCCTAGTACAGTGGCTCACGCCTGTAATCCCAGTACTTTGGGAGGCCAAGGCAGGCGGATCACCTGAGGTCAGAAGTTCAAGACCAGCCTGGTCAACATGGTGAAACCCCGTCTCTACTAAAAGCACAAAAAATTAGCTGGGCATGGTGGTAGGCATCTGTAATCCCAGCTACTTGGGAGGCTGAGGCAGGAGAATAGCTTGAGCCCAGCGGGTGGAGGTTGCAGGGAGCCGAGATTGAGCCATTACACTCCAGCCTGGGCAACAAGAGCGAAACTCTGTCTCAAAAACAAAAGTCTCCATCCTTATTCTCCAAAGGAAAGAACACAAAACAAAGTTGAGTTAAAACCAGAAAGGAAGCAAAGAATTATTGCTATTGTAATGATAATAGTCAAAATATTGCTGAAAAATTAAAAGACAAAAACAAAACTATGCTTTTTTCTACTAGGAAAAGGTAGCTTGGGAAGAAAATATTTTCCAATTTGGTTCAAAAATGTAATTACACTCTCCAAAGTCTATAGGGGTTCAACTGTTTTCTACAGAAAAATTGCCCATAAAGTAAGTGAATCAGATAGGTATTCAAGAGTATATTCTCTATATGTCTCTTATGGTCTCTAAAGAATCAAGCCAATAAATTATAAATTTGCAACTAATTAATAAAGTCTCAAATTGTGTTCAGAGTAATATTCATTACGGAAAGTTAATTTTTACTAAAAACATTTGCCATTTGAATTGAATGTAAAATGTTATATAAAAGGTTATCCTTCCTTCATCCAGAAAAATGTATTATCGTTGTTAAGGATCTCATTTAATAATCATATCAAATATCTTTAGCCAACTGTTTACTTTGACATTATTCATATCTATCAAATATTAGAACCTATTGATTAGGGAATATTGTCATAATCAGAAGTATGAATATTCACTAATCCTCTCATATCAGACATTTCCTTTAATTGATTTTTCAGCTTTCTTGTGGAAATTTCATTTTCACATTTTGTATGCACTTATATTCCCATTCTGATAACATAGATTACAGTCTAGAATAAACATTGCTATTTGGCTTATTGGTAGGACACTATTGCTTACCTTTAATTTTCTCAGGACTCAGATGCATGGTTTCTAGCTGGAAAGTTTGGTACGATAATTTTTTTTTTCCAAATGCTTTGGCATTCGATTAAGACTCCTAGAGGAAGAAATACGATAAGAGCTGTAAGTCAGTGTGCATATACGAACCCTACCACACCACCGCCTGCAGGTGAGTACATGTAATAATTGATGCTGGAATAACTGGCTAGCTATATGCAGAAGGTTGAAACTGGATGTCTTCCTTACACCATGATGAAAATCAACTCAAGACAGATTAAAGACTTAAATGTAAAACCTAAAACAATAAAAACCCTGGAAGTTAACCTAGGAAATACCATTCTGGATGTAGGCCCCGGCAAAGATTTCTCCAAAATCAATTGCAACAAAAACAAAAATTGGCAAGTGAGACCTCATTAAACTAAGGAGTTATTGCACAGCAAAAGAAATTATCAACAGAACAGACAGACAGCCTACAGAATGGGTGAAAATATTTGCAAACTGTGCACTCAACAAAGGTCTAATATCCAGAATTTATAAAGAAATTAAGCAAATTAAGAAGCAAATAACAAACTGTCCCATTAAAAAATGCACAAAGGGCATGAACAGCCACTTTTCGAAAGAAGACATACACACGGCCAACAAGCATGTGAAAAACTGCTCAACGTTATTAATCATTAGAGAAATGCAAATCAAAACCACAATGAGATACCATGTTACAACAGTCAGAATGGCTATCACTAAAAAGTCAAAACATAACAGATACTGGTGAGATTGGGAGAAAAGGGAACGTTTATACACTGCTGGTAGGAATATAAATTAGTTCAGTCGTTGTGGAAAGCAGTGTGGCAATTTCTCAAAGAACTTAAAATAGGATTACCGTTCAACCCAGCAATCCCATTACTGGGTATACACCCAAAGGAATATAAATCATTCTACCATAAAGACACACGCATGTGTACACTCATTGTAGCACTATTCACAATAGCAAAGCCATGGAATCAACCTAAATGCCCATCAATGGTAGACTGGATAAAGAAAATGTGGTACATATACACCATGGCATACTATGCAGCCATAAAAAGAATGAGAACACGTCCTTTGCAGCAACATGGATGCAGCTGGAGGCCATCATCCTTAGCAAATGAACTCAGAAACAGAAAACCAAAAACTGCATGTTCTTACTTGTAAATGGGAACTAAATGTGGAGTACACATGACACAAAGAAGGGAATAATAGACACTGCAGCCCACTTGAGGGTGGAAGATGGGAGGAGGGTGAGGATAAAAAAACTACCTGTCTGGTACTATGCTTATTACCTAGGCGACAAAATAATCTGTATACCCAACCTCTGTGACATGCAATATACATGTAACAATATACATGTAACAAACCTGCACATGCACCCCCTGAACCTAAAATAAAAGTTGGAAAGAAAAAAAAGTATCTTAAAAAAAGAAGCTATAAGTAAGCAGTCAAAAATGCTGTCCATGCAAATTTAGTTAGGTCCCTTACACTTTAGCTACAACAAAATGCCTTTTAAACAAACAAACAAAAAAGATGAAAAAGTAGTTTTTCATGAAAAAAGTGTTGTGAGTTTTATCTGGTTAAAAACATGTTTTCCAAACTTTATGCAACACATTCACCTATGAAGTACAATTGTTATTTTATTCAAATACTCTAGTGTCTTATGGTTTACAGATGCTTTCATCTATATTTTCTCATTTGACTTTTGCAGCAACCCTGCATTGTTACTATATTCCTTTACCAGATGAGAAATTGAGGCTCAGAATGGTAAAAAACAAAAATCTCTGACAGAGGTAAACAGTATTAGCAAGGTACTGAACCGGAAATGGAAGGCGGAGGACCCATTTAGCTTGAGTTTTGTGGTTAAATTGAACATGAAAAAGGTCAAGTGTATTAATGCTGCATCAAAACCAAGAGTAGCAAGCAGGTTAATTCTTATGTGCTAACGCTGATTGAATCATGATGGCTGTCTAGACCAGGGGTGATCAAACTATGGCCCACAGGCCAGCTGCCTGTTTTTGTAAATATCTTATTGAAACACTGCCACACCCATTTGTTTGTATAGCTTCTGCTTTTTGCTGCAAATTGCACTCCAACAGCAGAGTTAGTAGTTGCAACAGAGACTATGTTATCCACATGCATAAGATATTTACTGACAATTTAATAAAAGTTTTGCTGACCCCTATTCCTGATTACCAAGTTAAGAACGTTTCTGAAGTTATAGTGGATCTTCATGATTGATTATCATTGTGTCCCATGGACAAGGAAAGAAGGAAATTGTCTATTACCCTTCCATTGCCGTCGATAAAATATTATCTTGATGAGGCTGACTGTCATTTTCGGAATATTCTATCTGTGCTCCAGTGTGAGATCCTTGGGTTTGCGTTTTGAGAAATTCAGTTTATTAGAATCACTCGGCAATGATAAAACTGCATGATTTGATTCATGCTAACTCATCAAATCCCATTTAAGGGTTTTCTGGTGAAACTTGATACAGATCCCAAGTACATGTTTCTTATGTGTTCTTATCTATATTACAGTTGATCACAGTTTTTATTTGGTGTTATACATTTCTCTTTCTTCAGTTAGCAGAAAGGAATCCTCCAAAAAGTCCATGAGCTCGCTGCACTTAGGAACCAGTTGTCATAGGTCTTTGAATATCTAAGCATAGTCCTCTGCACAGTACTCTTAGGCATTTAATAAAAATACAGTGGTAGAAGTGTGGCTTCCTAAACAAAAAGGCAAAACATCACTGAGTAAAAGAGATCCCAAAACATGCCTTAAAAATAGACTTTCAGTTAAGCAACCAGAAGCAAAGCATTCCTGAGTAGCAGTTTTAAGAAGCTATTTCTAAGAATCAAGGTTTTGCTCACTCTGCTATTCATAAAACTACAGACTCTCTTGTGTGTTGAATCTACAGCAGGTGGTAAGAACTGACCAATTTTTTCTCCATTTTATCTAATAGCATAATAACACTACCTTAAATGTTAATAACTTCCTTCTATTAATGTGCTTAAAGCCTTTTGAGAGATAATTATTTTTTTCAATAAAACACTCCTCAGAGATGACGGGTAAGAAAAGGTGTTGCTCTTCTATTGTTACAAATTGAGAGACTGAGGCATGCAATTATTTCATAGCTCATTTTGTTTCAGGGATTATTATTCAAGTAAACCAGATAAGTGACTTAATATAAATTTCACAGTATGTGTGTTCTTGGCAAAATCTATGTATTCTCTCTCCAGTTGCTTGGATAGAGATGTGCTCATAATACATTTTTTGAACTACAAATAGAAAAATAGCAAGTATATATAATTTATAAATATTATATATTTTATGTTATATATTAAATTCATATATATAATTATATATACACATATTCTCAAATGCCTGCTGTCCTTTGGTTTTTCAAGTTTAAAATGGTATAGCAAATATTCCTTCGCACTTTTTTTTTTATTAGTGCTGGTGGTATTTTCTCAACTACATAAAATTGGTATGACAAAATTAATCAGTTTTACCAAAAAGTGAGAGTTTTTTTCACTTTCAAAAGTTGCTAAAATGTCTTTTTAAACTCTGCAAATGTGTATTTCCAGATTTGACAACTCAAAATTTCCCTCTAATGTATGCTTTCCTCTAGAAGAAGAGGCACTAACTATAGCAAGCAACTTACATATGTATCGTTTTTTGTCTTAAATGCACATCAAAGCTCCCTTTACCAGGACATGTAAAGCATGTATAGCGCACACAGACAAATGAGCATAGAGTATTGCAGCTGACAGAAACTGAGAAACACCAGAGTCCCACTTCTTAAAGATGAGTGGCCTGAGGCCCAATGAAGTGAACAATGTATGAGTGAAATAGGCTGGGTCAAATAATCATGTAAAAGGCAACAAAAACAACCTTGATGCAGCTAGGGCATGGAGGGAAGGAAAACAGTATCAGCAGTACCAGGAGGAAGTAGAACCTTGGGAAAATAATCTGAGGTAAGAGACAAGAAAATGGAATCTAGTCCCAATTGATTAAAAAGTAATTGATTATCTCCCTAGCACCCATGTTATTTTTTTCTATAAAATGTAAATTATTCTACCAACATATTCAGTATCATTGAAGTTCAGATGTCCGCATGTGAATGTGAATGTGAGTGAGCTCTTGCTTCCCAAGAATCTGGTACCATTCTTCTTGAGATCCATATTCATATCTACCTTGGTCTTTCTCATGTCAAGTTTCTGCCATTTGCAGAAGTGATTTAAGGATTTCATATTCAACCTACTATCTGAAACTCTGAGACTTCAAGGACACAGAGTTATGGACTCTAAAGTCAAATGACCTAGATAAAAAATGAATCAGTCATTAATAAAGGTATCAGATGCCTCTGTTTTCCCATGCCACATTTCCATACCCACAAGTGATTTCAGTCACAGCTGCTGTGAACATCTTCTCACAAACTCAATTTCTCCTTTACTATACATCATTTCCAGCTGCTGGAGTTCACTTGGTCTGCCAGCAAGTGCAGCCCACAAGTGTAGGGTTAAGGCCCTCTGTGCCAACACTCAACCAATGGTGGATGAGAGCTGGTGGATAAATGCTCCAGTCTCTGACTCTTCTGGTGGACTTGTTTTGTGGATCTTTGGTAGAATGGAGCCCAGTTACCCAAAGCAGTGACCTTGATAAGACACACTTAAATTGACTTTTTATCCTTATCATCCTTTCTTGTTTTACTCCTCCATTTCCTTCCACCTAAGCCCTAGGATGCATGCAAAAACCTTGCCTCAGCCTCTGCTTTGGTAATTCTGTGTTTAATTTTTTGAGGAACTGCCATACCATTTTTTGTAGTGGCTGCTCCATTTTAAATTCTCAGTAGCAATGCACAAATATTCCAATTTCCGCACATTCTCACAGATACTTGTTATTATCTTTATTTTTTTGATAATAGCCATCCTAATGGGTGTGAAATTAGATGTTGAGCATCTTTTCATATGCTTACTGGCTATGCCTTTATCTTCTTTGGAGGAGTATGGATGATAATACCAAAAGAAATAATCCCAAACACTACAAAACCAAGTGTTGAAATCCCAGTAGACCAATATCTCTGAAGTCTAAATCCTGAAAGTCTAAAATCCCCAATGTCTAAAATCCTGAAAATCAGAATCACAGAAGATTAAAATCCCAAATGTTGAAATTGTGAAGGCTGAATTCTGGGGAAGGAATTAATGCATTTTTGTTTGTACGAAGGGTAGTTACATTGTGTTAGTTGCATCGTGTAAGGTAGAACTATTACCTTGTTATTATTTTCATCTGCATTGGGCAGAAAATTCAGAGGAGCAGACTGGCCATGCAATAAGGCAATGGTGAAAAATTCATTTTACAAATGTGTCATTTGTCTGAATTGGCATTTCTTCCAGCTGATGAAATTCCTAGAGCTTTTAATGAGTTAAAGCTGCATTTGCCTGAAGAAGCCAGCAAATTACTGACTGGTTTGAAAATAATTATGTGCATGATAGGATAAGAAGACATTTAGGCAATGGTGTTGCTCTTCAATCACCAGTATTGTTTCCACCATATTTGTGATTTGTATGTGAGTGCATGCAGCATGGATTTTCCTGTATCCAAAACAACATAGAAGCATGGCAACATAGAAGATGGGAAGATTTAATGTATATTGAATCACAGATGAATTTCAAAAATAGCAGTGCCATGTAGAAAATGGATGTGAATATATTCTCTGAGGTCAGCCATGCCCTAAATGAAAAAAAGTAGCTATTCATTGTGATGAAAGATTTCACAATATAGTTAATGATCATGAAAGTTGGCCAGCTCTTATGGACTACCTTCATACAATTGTCCAAAATCTATACCTGTAATATGTTTTTTCATATGCTGAATTTTCTTTTTAGCTTTTTAAAAATCTTTTTAGTTTTTTCACTATTTCAAATAGGTTTTACATTATTTTTTACAATTCACTATGCTATGTATTTCATCTTCACATCAGTTCAACTACTGAAGGTATAAATTCTGTGGAGATTTTTAGAGAGTTCTGATAAGTATTATGCATTTTTGCAAATTCGACTCCACCAAAGTGCATTATCACATTGACTTTGTGTGCAAGCATTGCACATGTATGTAAAAACGCCAAAACTTCCTCCCTAAAGAGATGTCCTATTTGTATATCTGCATTTGCAAAGTTAAAATTTCTCAAGATCTTGGCTCTTTGGTTGACTGCATAAGTGGTGGTAACCGATGGTGGTTTTTCATTTGTCTAGTCAAAAGACTGGTTGTTTGTCATGGTATTTCATAACCACAGTTATAAAGCTGAGTGTACACAGTTACCAGCCATAGTGATATGCATTTATACATTTTTTTCTTTTTTCCTATCTATTTCTTTATAAATATGGTTCATCTGACCATAGCTGTTATACCCATGTGACTGTCGTTAGTAGACATGTTTATGTTTGCAAAAACATGTATGTTATTGCCTAATTTATTGTGTAAAGTAGCCTAGGAAGTGTTGTCATGTTTTTATATGTTTCTCAAATAAATCCTCTTTTTAAAATGTAGATAAACATTTAAGTTATTTCTTAAATTTTTTTTTCAGAATTCTATTTTCAGGATTTTTATCTTTCAGGATTGTGATTTTGCGGATTTTAGACTTTAAAGGTTTTAATCCTTCAATATTTCAACATTTCGAGATTATGGCCTCAGGCTTGCAAGAACATAGCCCTGCATTCTCCTAAAAGTAACAGTTCAGTAATCACTAATTCAATGTTTGGAACTAGTGAATTCTCCCTCTTTGGAGAAGTGTCTATTCCCTTTCAGGAATTATGGTTGGCTCCCCCTTTGGAGGAGTGTCTATTCAAAAGTCCTTTGCCCATTTTTTGAGTGAGTTATTTGATTATTTTTTCTTGTTGAGATGTAGAAGTTCTTTATATATATACTGGATACTAATTATACACACACACACACACACACACACACACACACACACACGCACAGAGGATACTAATCCCTTATCTTCTCCCATCTGTGGATTGCCTTTTCACTCTGTTGGTAGTGTCCTTTAAAACTCAAAAATTTTAAATGTTGATGTAGTCCAATCTAGATATTTTTTCTTTAGTTGTTTGTGTTTTGGGTGTCTGCTCAGCATTTCCTGTGTCTAATTCATAGGAGGCTCTTGAAAAATATTTATTGAATCAAAGACAGAGAACTATTGAAGGACACATACATAGTGCCCTAGATGTAGATACAATTGATTCCTGTTACTCATAGCAGTTATGCTCTATAAATTCTCTGTGAACACTGAATTAGTGAATACTGAATGATTACTTTTAGGAGAACACAGGCTTCTTGCAAGCCTCTGGTCAAAACATTTTCATCAACATAATAATCTTGTTTTATGTTTATGTGTATTTCTATTGAAAGACAACTTATTTAATATGCATTGTTGATTAATTAACATTGAACTTATGACCAATAGCACTATAACTCATACCTGAATGAAGATTACCTAACCCACATTCATACCTGAATGAAGATTACTTAACACACGTATTTTCTCCATAATATTTGTCACAGTGTTTTTGTACTTAGGAATATTAAGCAAAGCTTCAGAACTGTGCTTGAGGGCCATTTTAAACAGCAAAATTACCAAAAAAAAAAAAAAAAAGCACAAAAATGCAAAAACAAAAACATGGCATCTAAAAGACCTTGAAAAGGACACTTGTTTAGTGTGAGAACCGAGAGCTGAAACAAGAAAGCACAACATCGCTTTGTTCAACATCAGCTGGGAACATTAATGTTGAGTGACTCAAATTTCTTGCCACTCTGAATATGTCCACAAATGAGAACAGAAGTGCCCAAAGTATTGATTTGGGGAATACAAATACATTTTAGTAAGTGGGCAAATTTGCAAATACAGAATCCATTAATAATAAAAACAGATTGTATTAATATAATTATGTAGACACAGATATAGTCATAGACATATAGATATAGATATATTCATACACATAACCATAGATATATAGTTATAACCATAGACATTGTCATAGACACAAACACTGATACACATACACATCTATGTACTCACCAGATTGACAAACATTGACAATATATAATATTTGGTAAATGGTGAGTAAACAAGCTCTTTCATAGAACCTTAATGAGAATACAAATTACTACTAATATTAGAAAGGACATGTGGAAATATCTATCAGAAATTTAAAAGTGCATACGCTTCATCAAGTAATTTACTTTTAGAAATCAATCATATTAAAATAATAATAAAAGTCAGCATTTTTACAAGCATAATAAGCATCTTCAAATCTGACATTATTTCCAATCATAAAAAATAAAAAATGACCAAAACAACCCTCAAGAGAAACTGGCTAAATACATTAAAGTGCATCCATACAATTAAGTGTTGTGCAGTTGTTAAAAGGAAATGGCTCTCTGGGCAGGGAATCTCTGAAAGAAAGGCAGCAGCTCCAGTCAGGGGATTATACACAATTCTCCTATCTCCCTGGGACAGAGCACAGGGCGGGAGGGGTGGCTGTGGGCACACCTTCAGCAGACTTAAACGTTCCTGCCTGCTGGCTCTAAAGAGAGCAGCAGATCTCTCAGCACAGTGCTCAAGCTCTGCTAAGGGACAGACTGTCTCAAGTGGGTCCCTGACCCCCGTGCCTCCTGATGGGGAGATACCTCTCAGCAGGGGTCGACAGACACCTCATACAGGAGAGCTCTGGCTGGCATCTGGCAGGTGCCCCTCTGGGATGAAGCTTCCAGAGAAAGGAACAGGCAGCAATCTTTGCTGTTCTGCAGCCTCTGCTGGTGATACCCAGGCAAACAGGGTCTGGAGTGGACCTCCAGCAAAATCCAGCAGACCTGCAGCAGAGGGTCCTGACTGTTAGGAGGAAAACTAACAAACAGAAAGGAATAGCAACAACATTAACAAAAAGGACGTCCACACATAAACCCCATCTGAAGGTCACCAACATTAAAGACCAACGGTAGATAAATCCATGAAGATGAGGAAAAAAACAGCACAAAAAGGCTGAAAATTCCCAAAACCAGAATGCCTCTCCTCCTCCAAAGGATCACAACTCCTCACCTACAAGGGAACAAAACTGGACAGAGAATGAGTTTGATGAATTGACAGAAGTAGGCTTCAGAGGGTGGGTAATAACAAACTCCTCCGAGCTAAAGGGGCATGTTCTAACCCAATGCAAGGAAGCTAAGAACCTTGATAAAAGGTTAGAGGAAGTGCTAACTAGAATAATCAGTTTAGAGAAGAACATAAATGGCATGATGGAGCTGAAAAACACAGCATGAGAACTTCGTGAAGCACACACAAGTATCAATAGCTGAATCGATCAAGCAGAAGAAAGGATATCAGAGGTTGAAGCTCAACTTAATGAAATACAGCATGAAGAAAAGATTAGAGAAAAAAGAATGAAAAGGAACAAACAAAACCTCCAGGAAATATGAGACTATGTGAAAAGACCAAACCTACATTTGATTGGTGCACCTGAAAGTGACGGGGAGAATGGAACCAAGTTGGAAAACACTCTGCAGGATATTATCCAGGAGAACTTCCCCAACCTAGCAAGACAGGCAAACATTCAAATTTAGGAAACACAGAGAACACCACAAAGATACTCTTCAAAAAGAGCAACCCCAAGACACATAATCGTCAGATTCACCAAGGTTGAAATGAAGGAAAAAATGTTAAGGGCAGCCAGAGAGAAAGGTCAGGTTACCCACAAAGGGAAGTCCATCAGACTAACAGCAGATCTCTCTACAGAAACCCTACAAGCCAGAAGAGAGTGGGGGCCAATGTTCAACATTCTTAAAAGAATTTTCAACCCAGAATTTCATATCCAGCCAAATTAAGCTTCATAAGCAAAGGAGAAATAAAATCCCTTACAGACAAGCAAATACTGAGAGATTTTCTCACCACCAGGCCTGCCTTACAAGAGCTCCTGAAGGAAGCACTAAACATGAAAAAAAAAAAAA
>NW_012098388.1:1266698-1299903 GCF_000951045.1 Mandrillus leucophaeus | reverse complement strand
TCTCAGACCACAGTGCAATCAAATTAGAACTCAGGATTAAGAAACTGACTGAAAATCACACAACTACATGGAAACTGAACAACCTGCTCCTGAATGACTACTGGGTACATAATGAAATTAAGACAGAAATTAATAAGTTCTTTGAAACCAATGAGAACAAAGACACAACGTACCAGAATCTCTGGGAAACAGCTAAAGCAGTGTTTAGAGGGAAATTTATAGCACTAAATGCCCACAGGAGAAAGTGGGAAAGATCTAAAATCGACACCCTAACATCACAATTGAAAGAACTAGAGAAGCAAGAGCAAGCAAATTCAAAAGCTAGCAGAAGACAAGACATAACAGATCAGAGCAGAACTGAAGGAGATAGAGACATGAAAAACTTTTCAAAAAATCAGTGAATCCAGAAGGTGTTTTTTGGAAAAGATTAACAAAATAGGCAGACTGCTAGCCAGACTAATAAAGAAGAAAAGAGAGAAGAATCAAACAGACACGATAAAAAATGATAAAGGGGATATCACCACTGATCCCACAGAAATACAAACTACCATCAGAGAATATTATAAACACCTGTACCCAATTCAACTAGAAAATCTAGAAGAAATGGATACATTCCTGACACATACACCCTCCCAAGACTAAACCAGGAAGAAGTTGAATCCCTGAATAGGCCAATAACAAGTTCTGAAATTGAGGCAGTAATTAATAGCCTACCAACCAAAAAAAGCCCAGGACCAGACAGATTCACAGCCGAATTCTACCAGAGGTACAAAGAGGAGCTGGTACCATTTCTTCTGAAACTATTCCAAACAACAGAAAAAGAGGGAGTCCTCCCTAACTCATTTTATGAGGCCAGCATCATCCTGATACCAAAACCTAGCAGAGACATAACAAAAAAAGAAAATTTCAGGCCAATATCCCTGATGAACATCAATGCTAAAATCCTCAATAAAATACTGGAAAAACCGAATCCAGCAGCACATCAAAAAGCTTATCCACCACGATCAAGTGGGCTTCATCCCTGGGATGCAAGGCTAGTTCAACACACACAAATCAGTAAATGTAACCCATCACATAGACAGAACCAATGACAAAAACCACACGATTATCTCAATAGATGCAGAAAAGGCCTTCAATAAAATTCAACACCCTTCATGCTAAAAACTCAGTAAACTAGGTATTGATGGAACATATCTCAAAATAGTAAGAGCTATTTATCACAAACGCACAGCCAATATCATACTGAATGGGCAAAAGCTGGAAGCATTCCCTTTGAAAACTGCCACAAGACTAGGATGCCTTCGCTTACCACTGCTATTCAACATAGTATTGGAAGTTCTGGCCAGGGCAATCAGGCTAGAGAAAGAAATAAGGGCATTCAAATAGGAAGAGAGGAAATCAAATTGCCCTGTTTGCATGTGACATGATTGTATATTTAGAAAACCCTGTCATCTCAGCCCAAAATCTCCTTAAGCTGATAAGCAACTTCAGCAAAGTCTCAGGATACAAAATCAATGTACAAAAATCACAAGCATTCCTATACCCCAATAATAGACAGCCAAATCATGAGTGAACTCCTATTCACAACTGCTACAAAGAGAATAAAATACCTAGGAATACAACTCACAAGGGATATGAAGGACCTCTTCAAGGAGAACTACAAACCACTCCTCAAGGAAATAAGAGAGAACAGAAACAAATGAAAAAACACTCCATGCTCATGGATAAGAAGAATCAAGACCGTGAAAATGGCCATACCGCCCAAAGTAATTTATAGATTCAGTGCTATCCCCATCAAGCTACCATTGACTTTCTTCACAGAATTAGAAAAAAACTATTTTAAATTTCATATGGAACCAAAAAAGAGCTCATATAGCCAAGACAATCCTAAGAAAAATGAACAAACCTGGAAGCACCACGCTACCTGACTTCAAACTATACTACAAGGCTGCAGTGACAAAAACAGCATGGTACTGGTACCAAAACAGATATGTAGACCAACGGAACATAACAGAGGCCTCAGAAATAACACCACACATCTACAACCATCTGATCTTTGACAAACCTGACCAAAACAAACAATGGGGAAAGGATTCCCCATTTAATAAATGGTGCTGGGAAAACTGGCTAGCCATATGCAGAAAACTGAAACTGGACCCCTTCCTACACCTTATAGAAAAATTAGTTCAAGATGGATTAAAGACTTAAATGTAAGACCTAAAACCATAAAAACCTTAGAAGAAAACCTAGGCAATACCATTCAGGACATAGGCATGGGCAAATACTTCATGACTAAAACACCAAAAGCAATGGAAACAAAAGCCAAAATTGACAAATGGGATCTACTTAAACTAAAGAGCTTCTGCACAGCAAAAGAAACTATCATCAGAGTGAACAGGCAACCAACAGAATGGGAGAAAATTTTTACAATCTATACATCTGACAAAGGGCCAATATCCAGAATCTACAAGGAACTTAAACAAATTTACAAGATAAAAACAAATGACTACATCAAAAAGTGGGCAAAGGATATGAACAGACACTTCTCAAAAGAAGACATTTATGTAGCCAACAAACATATGAAAAAAAAAGCTCATTATCACTGGTCATTAGAGAAATGCAAATCAAAACCACAATGAGATACCATCTCATGCTCAGTTAGAATGGCAATCATTAAAAAGTCAGGAAATAACAGATGCTGGAGAGGATGTGGAGCAATAGGAACACTTTTACACTGTCGGTGGCAGTATAAATTAGTTCAACCATTGTGGAAGACAGTGTGGCGATTGCTCAAGGATCAAGAAATACCATTTGACCCAGCAATCCCATTACTGGGTATATACCCAAAGGATTATAAATCATTCTACTATAAAGACACATGCGCATGTATGTTTATTGCAGCACTGTTCACAATAGCAAAGACTTGGAACCAACCCAAATGCCCATCAATTATATACTGGCTAAAGAAAATGTGGCACATATACACCATGGAATACTATGCAGCCATAAAAAAGGATGAGTTCATGTCCTTTGCGGGGCCATGAATGAAGCTGGAAACCATCATTCTCAGCAAACTGACACAGAAACAGAAAACCAAATATCACATGTTCTCACTCATAAGTGGGAGATTAACAATGAGAACACATGGACACAGGGAGGGGAACATCACACAGCGGGGCCTGTCAGGGATTGGTGGACTAGGGGAGGGATAGCATTAGGAGCAATACCTAATGTAGATGACGGGTTGATGGGTGCAGCAAACCACCATGGCACATGTATACCTATGCAACAAACCTTCACGTTTTGCACATGTACTCCAGAACTTAAAGTATAATTTAAAAAAAAAGAATAAGGATAATAATCTTTTAACCAATAAATAAATAAAACTTTTTCTTTCTTTTCCAATTTTAATAAGGATATATATTACTACTGACCAGAAAATGTCATATATAAAAAGATAAACATGGCATTTCATAAACAATAAATATAAATTATCCAAAAAAAGGGGCAATGATCTGCAAGTGGAGACATGGAAAGAGGCTCATAATATGTGTGAAATAGATAAAGGAATTTTATTGTGCATAAATTATGAAACAGCCTTGTAGAATCCAAATATATGTTTATATATCATTCATTTAGTGTGAACATTTATTGACTTTATAAATATAAGAGACCTGAAATGATAACAGTGGTTATTTCTGAGTCCTATGCTGAATTTTTGCTCTCAGATCCCTCCTCAACCTCTGTATGCCCTTTTCTGGACTACAGGGAACTACATTTCTCCCTGTCCCTTTCCGTCTTCCTTCATGGTAAATTCAGGTTATTGGAAATAATATTGGAAGTCTAGAGGGTGGAAGGTTAAGAGAAGCTGAGGTTTTTCTCCTCACTCACTGTTTTGGGCTTTGTCTTCATCAGTAGATTAGTTCCCTTGCTCCACCTCTCTAGCCAGTCTTTTCCTTCATGGCCCCATTTTTCACCAGGCTGACCTATGATAGTTCCAGCTTCCACCATCAGCTCTTGGTCTTCAATAATGCTGCCCTTACCTTTGTCCCTTCAGCCTAGGTGTGGCAGCAGTTTCTGCTTTTAATGTCCAGATTGCCTTATGCCCCATCTTTGGATCCTCAGTGTATCAGTCACCCTTGTAACTCTCTGAATTAGTCTGTTCTCACACTGCTAATAGAGACATACCCAAGACTGGGTAATTTATAAAGAAAAGAGGTTTCATGGACTCATAGTTCCACATGACTGGGGAGGACTCACAATCATGGCAGAAGGTGGGTGAAGAGCAAAGTCACATCTTATATGGCAAGAGAGCTTGTGCAGGGAACGTCCCATTTATAAAGCAATCAGATCTTATGAGACTTATTCACTGCCATGAGAACAGTATAGGGGAAACCACCCCCATGATTCAATTATCTCCACCTGGTCCTGCCCTTGACACTTGGAGATTATTACAATTCAAGGTGAGATTTGGGTAGGGACACAGCCAAACCATATCAGTCTCTGTATGAAATTTTGGTTCTTTAAAATCCCTATAGTGTATTTGTCAATTAAAAACAAATTAATTAATTTTAAAATAAATAAAACACCTACAGTGGTTTCTCTTTTCTGACAGGACACAGGTAACTGGGTAATGAGGAGAGGAAAAACTATCAATATTGTTTGTTTGACAAAATGACACTATACTGTGGTAAGGTGAAGGGGGTGATATTTAAAATTTTCTACCACAAAGCATAAGTATGAGGAAACTCTACATTTTTACAAAGTGTTCACACAATAATAAAAGAATTACATTTCAACCATGAACATTATGCAACAAATTACTGTAGTCCCTGGTCCTTTGCCATTGAAAACGAACTTTCCCTAACATTCATTATTGTTTCTCAGTGTAGTTTCAATTCACACTAGAAAGAAAACAAAACTTTCTGGCTCTCTTTTGATCCCTGGCAACACATTTTCACATGGCATGTTGTTCTGTTTTCCAATTTGGTTGATTTGCTGGCCTTTCAGGAAAAAGGTACCTAGCTACCCTTGGAGTGGCACACTGCATTAGCCAAGATTGAAATAATGAATAATGTCCAATGTGGAAAAAGGTTTGAGAATGCATGGACTTAAATACCTGACTTGGTATCTTGCAAGAACATCCTTAGTTGTTGCAACACTATAGATTCTTAGAGAGCAAGAATTATTTCTTGTTTTCTTTTGTGAACCCAGTGTATAGCATACTATCTAGGATAAAACAAGGTATTTGAATAGGTAGTGCCTGGGTATTCCCTGTATTTCACTAAGATTCCATTCTACCCTTGATTTAGGCATTAAATAAACACCTTCAAAATTAAAATGGATTGGAATGCTAATATACTATCCATCACGTCTTAAAACATTGATAGATCACTGTATTCTCAGGCCCAGCTTACATGCAACCTGTTCCATGAAATACTGCTGATTATCTTGGCCAAAACTGATCTTGCTCTCTTCTGCCTGAATTATTTTTATGGAAATTATCATAATCTACTTTAAATAATTTATATACATATTATCTTTCTTGCTGAATTATAGGACATTCCTGCCACTCAATAGACACAGGAATTGGGTCTAATATATTATGAGACCTCCCAGTCGTAAGCATACTATTTGCAAATATAATTTATTAGGTGGCTGGAAGAATGAATGAATGACCAAGATAGTCTTAGATTAGTCCAAAGAAAATAAGCCCCTCTTGAAGGGTAAAAGTTCTGTGATACTTAATTTAATCCTATGCACAAATTTTTAATTGGTAAAATATTTAATCATTTTACATTTAGCACGTTTTTCAAAATTGCATGAATTTTCACATCTTTGTAATGCTGTTAACTCTTTGAAAATATTTTTAGTGTCATTATGAAAATGTCACAAAGTGAAAATTGTTATTACCTCCCACACCTATAATTTCTAAACATGGTTAAAATTATAACAGGATTTTCACTGAATTTAGATTATAGTCTGCAATGATTAAAACATCATTTTTATCATAAAATGAATTTCATATCTAGAGTTGAATGTTTTATAAGAATTCCTCTATAATATCACAGAAATTGTGACAGCTTTAACCCATTTACGCCTGAGGCTGCAATTTTTTGAATTTTTGCAATCAGACCTTGCCAATGACCTTGAGCAGTAGGATATAAATAACTCCCACATGCTTAGTGTTCCAATAATGGAACACTAGGCATAAATTGGTTTTAGTATGTTCTTTGTCCTTTAAAACTCTTTATCTGATTGACCATAAATTAACATGGGTCATTAGCCAGAAATAAGGAGTATATCATGGACATCACTTACCTAATTCTAATGTAATATTTTACAAGATTTCTTATGCTATTGTTATGGGCAAAATGAAGGAATACAGGCTGGATGAAAATATAGTTAAGGTGAATTTATAGTGGCTAAACAATCAGACATAAAAGGTATCAATTCCTGAATTGTGCGAAATGAAGAGGGACTTCTAGTGGTTTGTCCAGTCAACTCTCTTTTATTAATGCACTTGATGAATACATGGACAGAATGCATATTGATTTGCAGATTACATAAATCCAATATATTTAAAGACAGAAATGGCTTGTAAAATATCTTGACAGTGCTTAACACACAATCACAAATCAAGATGACAAAATTTTAACTGTGCCTGGGGAGAAAATTCATCTTGATATTTGGGACAGGGAGTTAACATTCTTTCAACTTCAATGTAAAACAGTATGGAAGAGCCTCAGGAAGAGCTACATTCAAATACCCATTTTTCCATACACTGCTGTTTTTGTGAACTTGTGAACTTAGGTAAGTGCTTAAGTTCATAAATAGCACCTATACAATGGGGAAAAATTTTCCTGCTTCATAGGGTTTTTAGAATAGAATAAGTAGTGTGCATTGATTGTAGTAAGCAATCATCGATGGTACTATAATTATTGCCGTGGCATAAAAAAATAAATCTAAACACAACCACAAGTATTGAGAGTAAAGTTCAAGGGAGGTGATATATGGTACCCTGACCACATGTAGAGAATCATGCCCCATTCTAAACACATTTCAAAAGGAATCCTGGAGACCATCCAGAGAAATCCATTTTTATAAAGAACTTTTGAGGAAAGTGGATATTTTTGTCATAAGAGGAAAGCCTAAAGAGACATGATAGCTGTCTCCAAATATTTTGAAATACTATGTTATGAAGGAAGTGATATTTTTAGTCAGTGATACTCCAGGAAACAGAAGAAAGACCAATAATAGTTGGAGGTTTAGGAAAGTAAGTTTTGTGATGATCTGAGGACCCTATCAACAATGACATCTCTTTACCAATGGAGCAGGCTGCTTCCACATGCACCCATGCTCCCCATCTCTGAAATACCAGGGAAATTATAAATCAAATTCACTATATACCTGCGAAGATATCTTTCGATGTGTTATGCCACTTAAAACCTCTCATTAAACCCTGTAAGTCATGTATTATCTTTGTTATCCCCATTTGTCAGATGACAATGTTTGAATTGCCCCAGATCACACTGATAATAAACGTCAGGTTCATATTCTTAGAGTCCAAAATGTGTGCTTATTTCAGTATATAAATTTGACTTAGGGATTCATAAACTGAGTGTGAGTTTGCACAAAAAGACAGCTACAGTATCTTAAGGATCATGCATTAATTATCAATATGGTTCCGTTTTTAGGCCGCTTCCAGTCTGATTCCATTCTAGTCTGCAGCAGTTTTCCCTTTATGTATACTATATGCCAGGCAAAGAACATTCATTATTTACTTTGATTTGTACAGCATCACTGTGAAGCAAGAGGCCAGATATATTTTGTGTTTTATGTATAGAGAGATCACAATTGTGAGAAGCTAAATGATTTAACCAAGGTCACAGAGCTAGATGATAACAAAGACAGAGACAGAAACCAAAATTTATTCTGACTGTACATATTGTACTTTCCATTATAGCAGGCATCCTGAAATTAATTAAAGATTTCCATAATGGACTAAGATGTGTGGGTACAGATGATTGTTGCAAAAATCTATGAAGCAACCAACACCCTCACCTCAAATTATTTTTGTCAATAAAGTCTTCACATGCGGTATATTTGACAGAATTCCAAGTTTATACAGCTGGGAGATAATTTTTCAATTAAATAGAAAGCTATATAAATGTTTCTTTAAATTTTATTAGATGACATAATGTATCTTGATAACATATTCAGTACTTTACATCTCTTAGTCAGGCAGTGCTTTCTAATTTATGACCCAAATTCCTGCTGCTCCAGTTTCCACCGTGTTCCCTCATGTCCTGGCCTCTATGGAAAAAGAAACAAACAAAAAAGCTTCTTGTACATTTCCTTTCATCTACATAATCACCACTAAGTTATTGAAAGTAGACTTCACTATGCTAAATTTTGCTTTCATATTCTGACATTGTCACCTAATCTGCTTAGATCTGTTTATAACAAAAATACCTTTCTTTACTTCATTCTTGCATTACCTGAAAGACAAGGTCATTTGAATCAAAATTTTAATTACTTATGTACCTTCTTCTCTCAAGAATATCACAAATTAATTATCATATTGAAATAACTTTAGCTTCCCTGTTTGATTGTAAATATTTGAGTAACAGAGAATTTAGTAAGACCATTTATTGTAACTAAAAACTACGGAGTCAACCTTCACTTCCTGTAGTCTCAACTCCAGATGACTAAAGTAAATCTTTAAGAACTATATTTTAGTTATTATGACTGTGTAACAGATTACCCCAAAGCATGCTGGGGTAAAACAATCATTTATTATGCTTAGGGATTCTATGGGTCAGAAATTTGAGTACGGTACAAGATGGAGAGCTTGTGTCTGCTGAACAATGTGGAGCTGGAAGATCAAAAATTTGGGGGCTGGTATCATTTGAAGGCTCACTTACCCAAAAGTTTAGTGTTTGATGCTGTTGGCTAGGAGCCTTGGTTCTTCTTCATATGAGCTCTCCATGTGGTCTCTCCACATGGGCTAGTTTGGGCTCCCTCACAGCGTGGAGTATGGAATCCAAGGAAAAACATCCCTAGAGTGAAAGAGAGCCACAGTAAGTTGTAATATTTTCTGAACCAGCCTTAGAAGTCACAGATTGCTTTTACCATACTCTGTTAACTGAGGCTCTCACAAGCCTCTGGCCCGATTCAAGGAGAGGGAATGTTCACCTTTTCACTTTTTTTCGGGAAGGATGTCAGTCACACAGTAAGAAGAGCAAATGGAAAATATGTATACATAGGTGCAGCCATATTTGGAAATTTTCGTCTGCCACAGTGAACCTTATGGACACTCATTTCACATTCCTCCCACATGCAACATACATTCACATCTAGTCAAAAAACATCCAATTACGGTAACAGAGCCAGGACCAAGGTCCAGAATTGCATCATCTAGGTCAGGTCAAGGTGTGGCTGAAGCTCTTCAGGTGTGGTTGTTCAAGTCCAGATCTTCTAGTACAGTTTCTCTCAGTTTGAAAAACTGTAAACTAAAAATAAGTTATTTGCCATTTTCACACCCAATACACAATGATTGAACAACTATAGGATAATCAGATCACTATAGACCCTTCAGTTCAAAAATGGGAGATGCTGGAGGCACACAGGAGTCACTGGTATATAGGTAACTCTGAAATCCAGCCAAACACCTGTTGCTCATTCTTTGATTATGGCTCAGTTTTACTGCCTGGGAATGATTCTTGGCTCCACTGTGTGGGTTCTTGGTTCCACCATCTGAGTCATCCTTTCTTTCCTATTAAAAAATAGCTCATGTTTGCAGCTTGGTAGTTTTTATATCTTGTTTTCCACCCTTAGATATTAGGGACCAAATGGCCTCCTTTCATTTTGTAATTTCTCTTTTTCAGTACATGATGATATAATTCTTTTAAAATCATTGTGGAGTTCTTATGAATAAATTTATGATCTACTCCAATGAAATCCACACCCATAAATCTCTACAGGATAAGCTCTTCTCTACCTTGAATAGAAACAATCCCTAAAAGATTCTTAGACTCTTTAGTTGTATTGTTTATCAGAGAGACTGAGTAATCTCACTTTTACTGAAGTTCTTACTGGCAGCCTCCCTCAGAGCCATCACCTTTCTGTTAAGGCTTTTCCAAATGTCTGTCTCTTTGTCCCAAATCCAATGCTATATTTTAGGATTTTGTTATGGCAGCATCCCACCTTTGCAATGATTTAATGGTACAATACAAATAACTCCCAAAGCTTAGTGGTATAAAATGACCATTTATTATGCTCATGAATTCTGCAGGTCAATAATTTGGTTAGAGATTTCATGGACATTTCTTTCTCAATTTTTCACATGATTGCAGTTAGGTATTGGCTGGGGCTGCAGTCACCAGAAAGCTCAACTAAAATTGGAAGGTTCACTTGTAAGATATCTCACTTACATTACCGGCAATTTGGCACTAGCTACTGGGGAGACAGTTCTTCTCTTCATGGATCTGCTTGGGTGTTATCATAGCATGGCAGCTTACTTTCCCTAGAGCCAGGGATCCAAAAGGCCAAATCAGAAGCTGCAATGACTTTTATTAACTAGCAATTGAAACTAGCATTATCACTTTGTCCATGTTCTATTAGTCATATGTAACCTGCCCTGATTCAGTAGAGGAGGGGGATACACAAAGGCCTGAATATTGGGAAATATGGATTATTGGGGATCCTCTTGGGGGTTGACTACCACAAATTAAAAGTGACAAATGCAAAATGTGATCCTCTATACCTTCTAACATATTCAGACATATCTTTGGATTATCTGTGTCAGTTGATGTGCTGTCTCCCTCCCTACCTCATTTCCTCTGGGCCCCGTTTACTGACTCATAAACGTATACTGTTTTCTTGTTTTCTCAAATCTACTCAAACATCTGATCTGACAACTAATATTAATATGCATCCAGAACTGAGAAGCATTGTTCTAAACCAGTGCTTCTAAAATACAAGTCACCCAAGTATCTTGTTAAATTGTCGATTCTGATTGACTAGATCTGGGACAAGGCCAGGATTTTCCATTTCTAAAAAGTACCCAATTGATGCTGATGTTGCTTTTAAGAGGCCACATTTTTGTGTTGTGAGGCTCTAGATCAGTGGTTGTATACCTTTGCTGCATGCTGAAATCATTTAGGGAGTTTTTAAAAATACTAATGTCTGGAGTCCCATCTCCAGAGATCCTAATTTAATTGTTCTGCAGTAAAGCTTGGGCATCAAGATTTCTTAAATCTCCCCAGATAATTATAGTATGAAAATAGGCTTGAAAATCACTACTACAGACTAAAATAAGATCAGAAATTTGAGAATAAGCAGAAGTATTCTGGTTAATAAGAGTCCCCAGAAACTAGGAGCTGATAGTTATGGGGTGTGTCCTAAAAGAGTGAAAACTTCTGCCCAGGAAGACTCAGGACTTCCGAAATAAGCTCCGTTCATGTTCCCAGGGGAATAGTAGAGCTGAGTCATTGGAATATACTAGCTGTTCCTCTAGTTAGCATCCTCTCATGACTTGCCTGGCCAGTATCCTGTGCCTTGTTCGAGGGCCTCATGACTTCTTTCATTTTAAGGCTTTGCTTGGTTCTTCTTTATTCACTGTGAATGGAAACACCCTCCCCACCCCCAAAATAAGGTCTCAGTACATCTAAAACCAAGATAAGGCAATAGGAGTTAAAACACCTTCTGCAATAGAAACGGCCAACTTAAAAAAAAAACAGGATTCCTGGACCTGGTTTCTTGTCTTAGTCTGTCTGTGCTGATATAATAAAATACCTTAGACAAGGTAATTTATAAAGAACACAAATTTATTTCTCACTGTTCTGGAGGCTGGGAAGTCTAAGATCAAGGCGCTGGCAGGTTCAGTGTCTGATGAGAAGCTCTATCTCTCCTTTCACAATAGCATCTTGTTGCTGCATCCTCCAGAGAGGATGAGTGCTGAATCCTCACATGGAAGAAGAGTGGAAGAGCAAAAGGGACCTAAGCTAATTCCCTTCAGTCCTTCCAGAAGGCACTAATCCATTCATGAAGGTGGAGCCATCATGACTTAATCACTTCCGCAAAAGGTTTCACCTCTTAATACTACCACAATGCACAATAGGGATTAAGCCTCAAGAATGTTGGAGGGGACACCTTCATTCAAACCATAGCATTTGATATGTGCCTGAATCATGCTATGCTAATAGTTTTATATGTATTATCTCATTTATTCCTAACCAAAATAGTGTAAGGTTTGAGTTATCCTGTTTTGTTAATGAGAAAAATGAAATTCAGGTGGGTTTAGTGACAGGACAAAATCGCATGGCTCTAAAGGGATAAAATCTGTATTTCTATTTGATTTCGGAGTCTGTTTTTCTTAACCTGTATCTTAGAACGTCTTTCTAATATTTAAGTAAATATTTGTTTGGTAGTTGTAAGTAGAGATGGACATATTTTACATCCTACATGAAAACTATGCAAACTTCACTAATAGAATAGCATGTTGATTCATAGGAAGGAGTCTAAGATAACTTCCCAGATTTTATGGAAGAAGTTATTTAAGATATTGATTTTTGTTAAATGATGTATTAGTCCGTTTTCACACTGCTGATAAAGACATACCCGACACTGGGCAATTTACAAAAGAAAGAGGTATATTGGACTTACAATTCCACATGGCCTGGGAGACCTCACAATTATGGTGGAAGGCAAAGAGGAGCAAGTCACTTCTTAAGTGAATGGCAACAGGCGAAGAGAGAGCTTGTGCAGAGAAACTCCCGTTTTTAAAACCATCAGATCTCGTGAGACCCATTCATTATCACGAGAACAGCATGGGAAAGACCCGCCCCCATGATTCAATCATCTCCCACCAGGTCACTCCCACAATGTGTGGGAATTATGGGAGCTGCAAGATGAGATTTGGGTACAGACACAGAGCTAAACTATATCAAGTGAGGTTCAAGCATTGGGTAAAAGGTTCAAGCTGTGGGGAGAATGTAAGGAGAATGATTTGCATTTGTTGTACCTTGAATTTGAGGTTCTCACTTGTCATATGCAGTTGAAGAAATCTACCAGTCAATAGCTCACTTAGAACCAGATCTCAGAGGTGAACTATATGGGAGTTGTTGGCTTATATATCATGGTTGAAAATAAAATATGGATGAATATACTGTGAGAATATACCTGGCCTGAAAGACAAAGTGGTCCTCAGATAGATACAAACAAGATCTTCCAAACTTAAAGGCTGGCCAGATAAAAAAAAAAAAATAAGAAAAATGACAGCATTTTCTTTATCACAGCATAAAACAGAACCAGGATGTGGTGACATGGGAACAGAGAGAGCACATGTGTTCAAAAATGTAGTGAGCTACTGTGCTAATTCTGCACCATGTCCAAGTAAGGGATGGAGAGAGTTTATCTTTTGAGAAGTAGGTTGCAATGGAAATGTGGGATATTCAAATATTATAAGCACCCAAGAAAGTTATATCTGGGCTCCTTGCAATGTGTCTCCCCAGATTTGAGTTAAACTTCAAAATAATAGGAGCCATCTGTGAAAAACACACAGCCAACATCACACTGAATAGACAAAAGCTGAAAGAATTCCTTTTGAACACTGGAACAAGACAAGGATGCCCTCTGTCACCATTCCTATTCAATACAGTACTGGAAGTCCTAGCCAGAGCAATTAGAGAAGTGAAAGAAGAGAAAGGCATCCAAATAGGAACAGAGGGAGTCAAACCATCTCTGTTTGCAGATGATATGATTCTATACCTATAAAATCCCATAGTTTCTGTCCTAAATCTCCTAGATCTAATAAACAACTTCAGCAAAGTTTCAGGATGCAAAATCAATGTACAAAAATCAGCAGCATTCCTATACACCAACAACATCCAAGCTGAGAGTCAAACCAAGAATGCAATCCCATTCACAATAGCCACAAAAAGAATAAATAGCTAGGAGTACAGCTAACCAGGGAGGTAAAAGACCTCTACAATGAGAATTACAAAACACTGCTCAAAGAAATCAGAGATGACAGAAACAAATGGAAATTCATTCTATGCTCATGGATAGGAAGAATCAATATTGTTAAAATGACCATACTGCCTAAAGCAAATTACAGATTCAGTGCTATTCCTATCAAGGTACTAATGACATTCTTCACAGAATTAGGGGGGGGGAAACTATTTTAAAAATCATGTGGAACCTAAAAAGAGTCCAAATAGCCAAGGCAATCCTAAGCAAAAAAAGAAGAATAATAAGAAGCTGGGGACATCACATTACCCACCTTTAAACTACACTACAAGGCTGCAGTAACCAAAACAGCATGGTACTAATACAAAAACAGACACATTCACCAATGGAACACAATAGAGAGCCCAGAAATAATGCTGCACACCTACACCCATCTGATCTTTTACAAAGTTGACAATAACAAGCACTGGGGAAAGGACTCCCTATTTAATAAATGGTGCTGGGATACTTGACTAGCCATATACAGCAGATTGCAACTGGACCACTTCCTTATACCATATACAAAAATCAACTTGAGATGGATTAAAGGCTTAAATGTAAAACCCAAAACTATAAAATCCCTGGAAGACAACCTAGTCAATATCATTCTGGACATAGGCCCTGGCAAAGACTTCATGACAGACTCCAAAAGCAATTGCAACAAAAACAAAAATTGACAAGTGGGACCAGATTAAACTAAATAGCTCCTGTACAGCAAGAGAAACTATCAACAGAGTCAACAGACAGCCTACAGAGCATGAGAACATATTTGTGAACTATGCATCTGACAGAAGACTAATATCCAGAACCTATAAGGAACTTAAATTAAGAAGCAAAAAACAAACCACCTCATTTTAAAAGTCGGCAAAGGACATGAACAGATAATTTTCAAAAGAAGACATATACGCAGCCAACAAGCATGTGAACAAAATGCTCAAATCACTAATCATTGAAGAAATGGAAGTCAAAACCATGAGATATCATCTCTTCAGACAAGTCAGAATGGCTACTATTAAAAAGTCAAAAAGATAACAGATGCCGCTAAGATTGTGGAGAAAAAAAGAACACTTATACACTGCTGGTGAAAATATAAATTAGTTCAGCCATTGTGGAAAGCAGCGTGGCAGTTTTTCAAAGAATTTAAAACAATTATCATTTGATCCAGCATCCCATTATTGAGTATATACCCAAAAGAATATAAATCATTCTACCATAAAGACATATGGTAGATATGCTCATCATAGCACTATTCTCAATAGTAAACACATGGAATCAACCTAAATGCTCATCAATGGTAGCTGGATAAAGAAAATGTGGTACATATACACCATGGAGTACTATACAGCCATAAAAAATTATGATATCATGTCCTTTGCAGCAACATGGATGGAGCTGAAGGCCATTATCCTAAGAGAATTAATGCAGGAACAGAAAACCAAATACCACATGTTCTCACATATAAGCAGGAGTTAAATATTGAGTACACATGGACACAGAAGGGAACAACAAACACCAGGGCCTACTTGAGGATGAAGGCTGGGAGGAGAGAGAGAATCAAAAAACTGCCTATCTGGTACTATGCTTATTACCTGGGTGACAAAATAATCTGTACAACAAACCCCCATGATACACAATTTACCTGTATAACAAACCTGCACATGTACGCCTGAACTTAAATAAAAGTTAAGAAATAAAAGAAAAAAATTTAGCTTATTAATGGCCATATTAAAGATCAGGAAACACAGAGAAATGGAGGACTTGACATACATTCACACATCTGGGACACAGCAAAATGTGGGTATGAACTCACATCTGTTAATTCTAAGACACTTGCTCTTCTTTTGTAGGTACTTTTCGTTGAGATAAAGTTCATATAACCTAAAATTCACCATTTTAAGTATTCTATTTCTTTCTTTATTATTTTTAGTTGACAGATATGTGTTTATTGTGTACAACATGATGCTTTGAAGTATGTATACACTGCAGAATGACCCAGTCTAGCTAATTAAAATATACATTACCTTACACAGTTACCATTTTTTGTGGTGTGAACCCTTTACAGCCACTCTCTTAACATTTTTCAAGAATACATATATATTGAAAAATATAGTTAGAATGTAGTCTAAATATAGTTAAATATAGTCTAAAAATATAATTAGAATACAGTCTTGTTAACTATAGCCATCACGTTGTACAATACATCTCATGAACTTATTCCTCCTATCTAACTGAAATTTGTATCCTTTGACCAACATCTCCTCAACCCCCACCCTCCAATCACCCCAGCTCTTAGTAACAACCATTCTACTCTCTACTTCTATGAGATCAACATTTTTACATTTCATATGAGTGAAATCATGTGGTATTTGTCTTTCTGTGCCTGGCTTATTTCACTTAATATAATGACCTCCAGGTTCATCCATGTTGTCACAAATGACAGAACTTCCTTCTTTTTTAAGGATAAATATTCCATTGTGTATACATTTATATATTATATTTTTATTCATTCATCTGTCAATGGATACTCAGATTTATTTCATATCTTGGTTATTATGAATAATGTTGCAACAAGGATGAAGATACAGATATCTCTTTGAGATACTGATTTCATTTTCTGTGAATATATACCCAGTTTTAGGATTGCTGGATCATAGAGTAGTACTATCCAGTAGTATGATCCATTTTTTTGAGGAACATCCATACGGTGGTCTATAATGACTGTACTAATTTACATTCCCATCAACAGTGTTTAAGGGTTATCATTTCTCCACATCCTCCCCAACCCTTGTTATATTTTGTCTTTTTGATAATAGCTATTATAATTGAGGTTTGATGATATCTCATTGTGGTTTTGGTTTGTATTTCCCTGATAATTAGAAATGTTGACCATGTTTTCATATATCTGTTGACTATATGTATGTATTTTATGAGAAATGTCTATTCAAGTCCTTTGCCCTTTTTAATTTTTATTTTATTTTTATTTATTTTTTATTTTTTTATTTTTTTGAGACTGAGTCTCACTGCCACACCCAGGCTGGAATGCAATGACATTGATCTTGGCTCACTGCAACCTCCACCTCCTAGATTCAAGCAATTCTCCTGCCCCCCGCCTCCCGCGTAGCTAGGACAACAGGTGTGCACCAGCACGCCCAGCTGATTTTTGTATTTTTAGCAGAGACAGAGTTTCACCATATTGGCCAGGCTGGTCTTGAACTCCTGACTTCAAGTGATCCGCCCACCTCAGCCTCCCAAAGTGCTGGGATTACAGGCGTGAGCCACCATGCCCAGCCTCCTTTGCCCTTTTTAATCAGATTGTTTTCTTGCTATTGAATCATTTGAATTCTTTATATATGTTTCATAATAAGCCTTTATCAGAGATAAAGTTTGCAAATATTTTCTTCCATTCTGTAGGTTGTTACTTCACTCTGTTATTTCCTTTGCTGTAAAAAACGTTTAAGTTGATAAAATGCCATTTGTCTATTTTGCTTTTGTTGCCTGTGCTTTTGGGGTTATATCCAAAAAGTCATTGCCCAGACCAGTGTCAGGGAGATTTTCCCTGATTTTTCCTTCTAGTTGTTTCACAGTTTGAGGTCTTACATTTTAAGTCTTTAATTCATTTTGAGTTAATTTTTGTATGTGATGCAAGGTAATTGTCTAATTTCATTCTTTTGTATGTGGACATCCAGTTTTCTCAATAACATTTATTAAAGAGACTGTCCTTTCCCCATTGTGTGTTCTTGGCATCTTTGTCAAACATCATTTAGATGTAAATGTGTGGTTTCATTTCTTCATTCTCTATTCTGTTTCATTGGTCTATGTGTCTGTTTTTATGCCAATACCATGCTGTTTTGTAGTACATTTTGATTTGTAGTATATTTTGAAGTCAAGAAATGTGATGCCTTTAACTTTGTTCTTTTTTCTCCAAATTACTTTAGCTATTCTGAGTCTTTCGTAGTTCTGTATGAATTTTAGAATTTTTTTCTATTTTTGTGAAGAATATCATTGGTATTTTGATGGAATTGCATGGAATTTCCATGAACACGAGATACCTTTCCAATTACATGTGTCTTCTTCAATTTGATTCCATCAATATTTTCTAGTCTTTATGTAAAGATTTTTACCCCTTTAAATAGATTTATTCCTAAGTATTATTTTATAGCTGTTGCAATGAGTTTGCTTTCTTGATTTCTTATTCAGATAGTTTACTGTTAGTGTATAGAAACACTCCTAATTTTTGTATATTGATTTTGTATCCTGCAACTTTATTGAATTCATTTGTTAGTTATAACAGTGTTTTGGTGGAGTCTTTAGAATTTTCTGTATGAAAGATTATCATCTGCAAACACAGACAATTTAACATATTCCTTTCCAATTTGGATCTTTTTTGTTTTATTTTTCTTACAGAGCCTCACTCTGTCACTCAGGCTAGAGTGCAGTGGTGCAATCATGGCTCATGGTAGCCTTGACCTTCTGGGCTCAAGCAACCCACCCACCTCAATCTCCCAAATAGCTGAGACCACAGGTGCATGCCACCACACCCAGCTATTTTTTCTGTTTTGTAGAAATGGGCTTTGCCATGTTGCCCAGGCTGGTCTCAAATTCCTGGGCTCAAGCAATCTGCCCACCTTGGCCTCCCAAAATGCTGGGATTACAGGCATGAACCACCACACTCAGCCTTTGATGTATTTTATTTCTTTCTCTTGCCTAATTGCTGTAGCTATGTTTTCCAGTACTATGTTGAATAGAAGTGGCAAAAGTGAGCATATTTGTCTTGTTCTGGATCTTAAAAATAAAGTTTTCAACGATTCCCCATTTAGTATAATGTTAGCTGTGTTTATATGTGGCATTTATTATGTTGTGGTACATTTCTTCTATACGTAATTTGTTGAGAGTTTTTATCATGAAAGGATGTTGAATTTTATCAAATGCTCTTTCTACATCTATTGAAATGATCATATGGTTTCTGTCCTTCATTCTGTTAAGGTGATGTATTACATTTATTGATTTGCATATGTGAATCATCCTTGCATCCCTGGGATGAATCTCACTTGATCATGGCCAGTAGTCTTTTTAATGTGCTGTTAAATTCAGTTTGCTGATATTTTGTTGAGGATTTTTACATCTATGTTTATCATGGATATTGACCTGTAGTTTTATTGTAATGTTCTTGCCTTACTTTGGTATCAGATTAATGCTGGTCTCATAAAATGGCTTTGGAAGTGTTCCCTCCTCTTCAAATTTTTGGAAGAATTTGGGAAGCATTAGTTTTAGTTCTTTTTAAAATGTTTGCTAGAATTTAGCAGTGAAGCCATGAGGTCCTGGGCTTTTCTTTGATAGGAGACTTTTTATTACTAAGTAGTCTTCCTTCTCATTATTGGTCTGTTGAGATTTTTCTATTCATAATTCAGTTTTAGTAGGTTGTGTGTGGCAAGAAATTTTACCATTTCTTCTAAGTTATCCAATTTGTTGGCATATAATTGTTCCTGATAGTCTCCTCTGATATTTTGTTTTTCTATTGTATCCATTGTAATGTCTCTCTTCTCATTTTTGATTTATCTATTTGACTCTTCTCTTTTTTCTTAGTCTAGCTAATGGTTTGTCAATATTTCTGTCTTTTCAAAATAACAATTCAATTTTGTTGATCTTTTCTATTGTTTTTCTAGCCTTTATTTCATTTCTTTCTACTCTGATCTTTATTATTTCCTTCTTTCTACTAACATTGGGCTAGTTTATTCTTGTTTTTCTAGTTTGTTGAGGTGCAACATTAAGTGGTTTATTGAGATATTTCTTCTTTTGTAATGTAGGCAATTATTCCTATAAACTTCCCCCTTGGAACTGCTTTTGCTGTCCCACAAGTTTTGGTGTGTTGTATTTCCATGCTTGTCTCAAAAAATTCTTTTAATTTTTCCTTTAACTTCTTCATTGACCCATTGATTGTTCAGGAATATATTGTTTAATTTCCATGTATTTATACATTTTCTGAAGTTCTTTCTGTTATTGTTTTATACCATCATGGTCAGAAAATACTTTATATTATTTCAATCTTCTTAAGTTTTTTAAGATTTGTTTTGTGGTTTAATATATGCTGTTTCCTGGAGAATGTTCAATGCACAGTTGAGAAGAATGTGCATTTTTTTCTTTTTGTTTTGTTTGTTTGTTTGTTTGTTTTGAGACAGTGTCTAGCTCTGATGCCCAGGCTGGAGTCCAGTGGCACCATCTCAGCTCACTGCAACCTCCTCCTCCTGGGTTCAAGTGAGACTCCTGAGTAGCTGGGACTACAGGTGCATGCCACCATGCCTGAGCCAAGATCACATCACTGCACTCCAGCCTGGCAACAGAGTGAGACTCCGCAAAAAAAAAAAAAAAAGTTGACAATGACCAAAATAAGGAATCAAAAATGATGAAACCATCTGTGTAGCTTAGATTGGCTAACATAATCGTTGTAATGTACCATGTGGAAAACCTAAAATGCTATGTTCAGTTGGTGGGTTTGTACATCCTACTTGGAATTTCAGAAATCTTGAATGCAAACCTACCAGTAGGTAAATTTTAAGATTTAATTATTTTTTGCTCCAGATATAATGATGGGCAAATGGGAATACAATAGAGTGATGATTCTCAACTTTGAGTTAACCATTAAACTCACCTGGGCTGCTACTCAAGTATCAGAAAGTTTTAAACCCTCCAAGGTTATTCCAATGGTCAGCCCAGGTTGAGAACTCCTGGCTAGGAGAAATCCTTTCTTCCTCCATTGGTACTTGCCTTTTTTATCTTCAACAATAGACCTTAATGGCTTATTAGACACACAGCAGGATCAACACATTGTGGAGTGGGAGCGAGGCAGCATGGGTTAGGTTTTTGTCCTCAATACCATCTGAGAAACCATGGGAATTGGGAAAGGATCTGGATGTCTTCTCTTTGGGAAGAAAGTGAAGGAAACAAAATAAATAATCACATCAAAACAATTAGATTATTCATATTTTGACATATTTAATTATGAAAACTGGGTTCTTTCACTGGCTCTGCCATTGTTGCCTGGGCCTTAGCAGAGTCATTTAACCTCTCTGCACTTCAGTTGCCACCTCTGTAACATGAGAGGTTTGGGCTTGTCTATCTACAGTTGGTTTTACAAATAAAACCTTTAACTGATTTGGAGGAAACAAAGGAGACTAACATTTAAGGCCCTCCAGTGATGTGCTAAGTGATTCCTTATAGATGCTTTAAGCATACTACCTCATTTAGTCCTCCCAGAAACCATTAAGAGAAGCAAAAACTTTCACAGATAAGGATTATGAAGCAGAGAACTGTTAAAGGATTTTTCTAAATTCTTCACATAGCCAAGAAATAGCAGGGAAACCTTTCTCCTTTAAGTCTACAGAAGTGAATATACATTGTATAGATGATTGATCTTTAATAATGCTTTGGTTTGGAAATCACTACTTAAATCATTTCTGTAATACAGACATCAGTAGTTTGTGCAATGGTCTAGAGGAAGTTTATCAAGGGACTTTATATAAAACATAGCTTAGATTAACAGGAGATGGGGGCTAAACTAGAGTTGGTACATGTCAGGCAAGTGCTTTAAGAACACCTTTTTTTGGTCACTCACTTGGGTTTCTCCATTTTCATTCCATCTACCAGTGGCAATGGGGCTCCTCCCATCAAATTAGCAGTTTCCTTTGAAAGTTTAAATTCGACAAATTTCTCCCTTACAAAATTGTCTCTCTCTCTTCTCTAATTCCTGCTCTTTGGAAATGGAAATGAAGAGGGAACTGAAACTACAAAATAAAACCCATTAGCTCTATTGAAATTTTTTGCCTTGGGAAGAAAATAATGGCATTAGTCAGCTCGACATACATAGTTTTCAAAAGTGTATATATACTTTTAACATTTTAAAATATTACTATTTCAAATATTAATATTAATATTTTAAAATTAATATTTAAAATATTACTATTTTAAATGTTGATATTTTAAAATATAATATTTAAAAAATTTCTTAAGTTCTTTATAAGAATTCATTTTAATTAAATAAATTCACCTAATAAAAATGAAATATGGCAAAAGACTCAAATCTCATTTGACTACTCGATTGTTATTACTTTAGTATGTGCCCTTGTTGATATTTTGTACGCATTCAAAAACATGCTGATGCAATGTCAAAGGAAGATCCAGAGACACAATCATTTGAAAAAGGAAAGAAAAAGTTTATGTGCAAAGAGTGCAAGGAAGTCATAGTTCAGAAAGGCTGTCATGGCAAACACAAGTATCTGAAGAAAAAATGACAGAATTGCCAAGGTTACCCAGTTTACATGAACCTGAGAATGATGGAATATACCAAATTTTTCACAAGATGATGATATTAACAAAGGTCACACAACATATCCTCAGATACCAGCATAGCAAAACATTAATTTTGTTAGGAACCCAAGTTTATAGAAAATATTCAAGATTTTGTTCCACTCTCCAGGATAATATCTTGGGGGAAATTTTAGGTCAAGGTGACCCTCTTATTATCCTTATTATCATTTATTATGGTAATGAATTGCTTAGTGATGTTGGAAGCAAAGAAAAATGTCAATTTTTGCTTCTACAATATCCATAAAATATGTAAGTATTTTTACATTGATGTCATGTTCTAGATATAATTTTTTCATCTTTTCTTCATTGAACAACACAGTCCTTGTAGAGTTTTGCATGTCAGGCCATTAGGATCCACTTTCCTTTTTTAACTGTTTTATAGTATTCCATAACATGAATATGTCATTGTTAGTCATCCTCTATTGGTAGGAACTTAAGTTGTTACCATATTTTTACTTATAAATTGGGTGTCCTTTTAGATGCAGCCAGTTAGATGCAGCCATGCACTCATATGCAAAGGTTTCTCTAGAGAAGACACCAAAAAGTAGAATTGCAGATGAAATTGTGTTCTTTCCTGACAAATCACTCTCCATAATGGCTATATAATTTTATATTCCCACCCCTCTGCCTTGGGTTTCTATAATAAGTAATATGCCCAAGGTTGGCATCTTAAACTTTGAAGTAAACCCCCCTCTGGTGTATTTGTGGAATAACGGACCTGTTGATTCCACACAGGAACTGTTCAGTTGCCATCTGCTGTTCCACACTTATGATCTTCCTTGCCATTGCCAGGTGTATAAGTTTCTTATTGCTGCTGTAACAAACTAACACAAGCTTAATGTTTTAACACAACACAAATGTATTATCTTATAGATTTGGAGGTCAGAAGTGCAAAATGCATTTTATGAGGCTAGAAAGTGTCAGCAGCATGATACTTCTTATGTTCTAGGAGAGGATAGATACCCTTGCCTTTTCCAGCTTCTAGAAGCAGCTTCTGGAAAGCAGGTGCTTTCCTTGGTTCAGAGCCCCTTCATCTATCTTCAAAGCCAGCAGTATAGTATCTTCAAATCTCTCTCTGATTTTGACTTTCCTGCCTCCCTCTTATAATGACCCTTGTGAATACATTTAGGGCCAGCCTAGATAATCCAGGATAATCTCCCCACCTCAATATTCTTAATCATGTCTGCAAAGTTCCTTTTGCTATATAACATAAAATACTCACAGGTTTAGGTGATTAAGACATGGACATCTCTGAGGAGCCATTATTCTGCCTCCCACACCAGGATGCTACATAGAAATTCAACATGATTGTCTTCCTCAATTCTATACTGCTATTTCCACCCTGGTCTCACCAAATAATAGTGTGGTGATGGTCACACTCTTTTTGACGCCTGTGGTATTGTTAAGTCTAGGGGGTAACATCAGAGTAAAACAAGTCAAAACTCTTCTTGAACTATGCCATTCCCACAGCAAGGGAAAAGAACAATGACAAAATGTAATTATTTAAAGAAACGCCCCATTAGAACAGACCTTATTTTGCAACCAACTCCCCTGTGTCCAGTGCCACTTATCCCTCCACTCCTTCAAGAGAGCCTCCCCCATGCTATTCCTCACCCTTTTGAGAGAACACACTCCTTGAATAAGCGTTAGTCTTTCTCAGACTGAGCAATCCAAGATAAGTTCAGCTTCAAATTCTCAGTATGAAATAAAACCATGCCTTCTCCTTCTCTCCAGTTACCCAGTCAGCAACCACACACACACCCCCCTCAAAGACAGTTTCCAGAATTAATGCAGTCCAAAAACACACTGAGGCAGAGAAACATTTTTCTAAATTTGATGATATCAGAAAAGATTTTCTACTCATTATGATGCATCAAGTCAGATCCCCAGTTGTTCATCATCTTGTTCCTAGGCCTCCTCAACTCTGGTAAACAACCTCGTCATGCACATTTGATCACCACTTTCTGTATATGAAAATGCATGACCAAACTTTCAAAATGATTGTATCCTTTACACTGATCACATGTAAAGGATGCAATCACTTACATTAGGCCAGATATCACTCATGTTCGTCTCCATAAGCAAAAGGGAAACAAGATGAAGCTTTGGTAACCTTTATTGTAAGGCCAGGGATTTTGAGAGCTTCTCTGTCAGCTGCAGACTTAAGCGAGATTAGGCAGACAGGCTAATAGCATTGTAAAATTTAGGAATACGGAGAATAGAAAAAATTCTCATACTTGGAACAATTCTTATTAGCAAAAACTACATGGAACACTTTCGGATTCAAGTGGAAATAGAAGACATGTAACAGGAATAAATTAGGTGGATAAGCAATTTTTATGTTAATAACAATGTGACTTAAAAAGAGTGTTCTCTGGATGCAGATAATTATTCTTAAATAATGAGCCTATTATAACAATCTGCATTAGGAACCTATATTTTAGCTATAGAATTTTTTTTGCTTTCACAAATTTTTCTGTTTTAATGAATTTACTCTATTATTTCTGACCTATTTTATATTACGGAACTGAGAGCTCTACTGAGAATATAATTCCAAATGGCTCTGTATGTCTCCATTTCATTCAAAAAGTTTTTTCTGTGTACGTAGAACACTCAAATAGAATTTAAAAAGCTACCAAATCAACTCAAAATCAAAGGACACTTTCAGCATCTACAAACTATAATATGACATTTGATTTCAATTTTAATTTTATAAATAATTCCATGATATTTTTATATTCCATAGGCCAGTGCTTCATTAATGAGCAAACAAACAAATGATAGTGCTGAGAAAAACTTTATTCATATAGGCATGCAGCTCTGTGGTAAATCAAAAATGGCTACAAAATCTCTGGTCTTCTCCCATCGAGAGGTGGGGTCTATATCACCTTTCCTTGAATCTGGGTAAGCTCTTGACTGCTTTAAACAATAGGAAATTGCAAAAGTGGCCGGGTGCGGTAGCTCACGCGTATAATCCCAGCATTTTGGGAGGCCGAGGCGGGCGAATCACGAGGTCAGGAGATGAAGGCCATCCTGGCTAACACGGTGAAACCCCATCTCTACTAAAAATTCAAAAAATTAGCCAGGCGTGGTGGTGGGCACCTGTAGTCCCAGCTACTGGGGAGGCTGAGGCAGGAGAATGGCGTGAACCTGGGAGGCGGAGCTTGTAGTAGGCCGAGATTGCACCACTGCACTCCAGCCTGGGTAACAGAGCAAGACTGTCTCAAAAAGAAAGAAAAGAAAGAAAGTGTTATGCCCAGACTGTTTGTTCCCCAAAGAAGACCACCAGAGTCCAGAGTCAAAGCCAAGCGGCAAGGATCTTTACTACAAGTTCGAACCTGGTCCCTCCATTCCACAGCATACAAGAGAGCCCCGAACAATGCGAGCGTTTGCGCGTTTGCTTTTTATAGCCCGAAAGTTGCAGGGGAACAAAGAAATTCCTTTTGGCTCCCGCGCTTTCAGTAACCTTGAACGGCTGTCTCCTTATCGGAGACTTTCCAGGTGGTGTTTGTACTGAGCTCAGGGAGTTTGAAAGATATATGGCGGTATGTGGTGGGATGGGAGGATGGGATGTGTTTGTACTAGGCTCAGGGAGTTTTGAGCCCGGGGCTGAGGAATGTGCCCAGCTCCTTGCAAAAGAAAGAAAAGAAGTTAAAGAAAGGAAATTGCAAAAGTGACACTGTGTCAGGGTCTGGGCCCATGCTTAAAAGACTGACAATATCGACTTCCTGTCTCTTGGAACCTCACTCTGGGGCAAGCCAGCTCCCTTGTAAGGAGTCCAGCTACCTTGAGACCACCCAGCCATCAGGAACCACAAACCAACCTGGAAAGGCTATGGAAAATGAGATTCGTGTGAAGAGAGGGACAGGCAAGGAGTCTCAAGGCACTAAGTATGTGAATGATTAACCTATCCTGTGACAAACCTTCCTAGCTGAAACCATGTGATCAGAGAAATTCTACTAGTCAAGCCCTTTCTGAATTCCTGACCCACAAAAGTGAGCAAATGAAATGGTTGTTTTAAGACATAAATTTGAGAGTAGTTTGTTAAAGAGTAATAAACATAACAAGCTCATCTGCTTTCTGATTGTCTAATAGAGATGTAATTAAGAGTATAGTTAAATTGGGGTTAACAAGGAAATGTTACCATTTCCACCTTAACAGGCAGTGGAACACCTTACCTTTTGGTTTCAGTACCTTTGCAGGTATCTGTAAAACCAAGTTGAAAATAGATTATTGTGAGTGAGATTAGCCTTTTGGCCTCTACAATTCTTTGGGTGATCTGTTCTGTTTGCCTTGATCCCAGATGCCCATAAAAATCCAGTTTCCAATATAGTGTCTGTGGCCTGCATTCATCCTTATGGTGACGGTATATCCCAGCTATTTGTCCAAGTTCCATTCTTTGATAAAAATAATGGTTAATACCAATAAAGATGCATATTTATGGAGTGCTTCTAAGTGCCAGGCAGTATGCTAAACACTTTGTGTGTATCATCTTATTCAAAAATCCCAAATATCCCACATGAAATGTTCTATTTTTATTCCCATTACATGGATGAGGAAACTAAGACTCAAAGAAGGATAGAGACTTGACAAAGTTAATAAGCTATTAAGTGGTAGAAGTGGGATTTAAATCCAGACAGGCCAACTCTAGAGCAGACAGCACATTATGCTACTACCAAATGTGTTCAGATAGCTAGCTGCTATTCATTTATTAGTTAGTTCGATGTTCTGTAAGAAAGGAAAATTACTAACACATACCCTCCCAATGTTAGGTTGAGATGAGTAAGAATGAAAAAATATAGGTAAATGTACAATGATAGACCTTTACCTAAGATATAACAATTATCTTCTACTTCAGATTAAATAAAGTTTAGTCCTAACTTTGTGATTTATCAAGAGATCATTAACTGCATTTGATTGCACAATACTCCCCTCTCAACATGGACATTAGTAGCTTGCTGTGTGATTGTTAATTCCAATCAGTTTACATTAGGTCAAGCTGCCAAGTTCACTAGTAAAAAGTAATGTATCTCCAAAATAAATGCTGCTTTAGGGAAGCTTTTCTGTCAATCACTATATTCTTCACAGAATTTTAAATGAGCCAACACAACTCACAGAAAATTGCCCAGTCAGATACATCAAGTAGATCTTTCCACATTTATAAGCTAGTCAATTCCAAACATTATTAGCCTAGTCAAGAATTACAGTTAAAAATAGTGATCATTCCAAGTTAATATGGAAGGGCCAAGTAAGTTGAGTTCACAAACAATTGTCCAGAAACGGGTCTTTAAGTATTAGTAATAAGAATATGATTGGAACAAGAAGAATGATAGTTGACTTGAACTAAGATGTATTTTAAAAAGCCTAGCACCAGGTTTCAGATTTCCTGTTTCTTATAAATGCTATGGGAGGCTCAACAAGAAGAAAGTATGGTTTACCTATGTAAGGTTCCTAAAGACAATTTTGTTATTAACTTCTGTATTTTTATGTATTGGTGCTACATCTGAATAAATGAAACATATTATGCGAAAAAGACCATCTTAGATTACAAATACTTATATATGTCTCTTCCTCCACTGAGTGTAAGTTCTCAAAGGTAAAGAATTGCTTTTTTAATTCATTTCTGTATCTGCCAAAGCACACCCAACACAGTGCCTGGCACAGTTGTTCAAAAAGATATGGCTTGAATGGAATTCAATTTAAATGTCTCTTTTTGTTCTAAATAACTATTTTTATATTTGCACAAAAGGCATTCGGGTATTCAAATTCATTTAACCTAGTCTATTACATTAATATCATATTTACTTTTATGTTAGCAGCTTTATTGAGACATAATTTACATGCCGTAAAGTTTACCCATTAAAGTGTACATTTCACTGGCTTTTAGTATATTTACAGAGTTGTGCAACAATACCGTAATCAATTTCAGGGCATTTTTATCACCCCATAAAAAAACCCTGTACCCATTAGCAGTCACTCTCCCCACCTCCAGCCCCTGGAAACCACGAATCAGCTTTCTGTCTCTATAAATTTGCTTATTCTGGACATTTTATATAAATGGAATTATACAATGTGTGGCTTTTTGTGTTCAGCTTCTATAATTTATCATAATGTTATTGAGATTAATTGTAGCATATATTAGTACTCAGTCCTTTTTATGGCTAAATAGTATTCTGTTATAGGAATATACACATTTTGTTTATTCATTGATCTATTAATGGACATTTGGGTTGTTTCCACTTTTTGGCCACTACAAATAATGCTACTATGAACGTTTATGTACAAGTATTTGTGTGAACATAAGTTGTCATATCTCTTGGGCATATACTTAACAGTGGAATTGCAGACTCATATAGTAACCCCATGCTCAACTTTTTGGATAATTGACAGGCTGTTTTTCTAAAGCAGCTGCACCATTTTACATTCCCACCAGTAACATAAGGGGATTCCAGTTTTTCCACATTGTCACTAACACTTGTAATTTTTCTTTCTTGTTTTATTTCAGCCATCTTAATGGGTGTGAAACGGTATCTCATTGTGGGTTTGATTTGTATTTTCCTAACGACTAATGATATTGAGAAACTTTTCTTGTGCTTAGTAAACATTCTTGAAGTCCACTTTCTTGAGATTTTTTCTTTTGTTGCTTATGCTTCTGGTATCATATCTAAGAATCCATTTTGAGGCCTGTATTTTGAGGCCTGTTTTTTGGTGCACACAGATTCAGTATCATTATATATTTTTGGTGAATTGATTCTTTTATCATTATGTAATGTCTGTCATTGTCATCAGTAATTTTCTTTTCTGTGAAATCTACTTTATCTGATATTGATATATTAATAGTTACTCTTCCTTTTTAACAATTAATGTTTGCATAGTATATCTTTTTTCATCCATTTATTTTCAATCTACCTATGTAATTGTATTTGAAGTCAATTTCCTATAGGAAAGATATTGTTGGATCATATTTTTAACCCACTTTGCCAATCTCTGTCTCTTAAATTGATGTATTTAGACCATTTACATTTAAAGTAATTATTTATATATTAAGGGCTTAAGTCTGCCATTTTATTGTTTGTTTTCTATTTGTTTTCTCTGTTTCTTGTTCCTCCTTTTCTTCTTAACTTCCTGCGAGTTGCTTGAACATTTTTTAGGATTTAATCTTGATTATATATCTGTATTAGTCCATTTTCATGCCACTGATAAAGACTTACCCAAGACTCGGCAATTTACAAAAGAAAGAGGTTTAATTGGACTTACAGTTCCACGTGATTAGGGAAGCCTCGCAATCATGGCAGAAGGCAAGGAGGAGCAAGTTACGTCTTACATGGATGCAGGCAGGCAAAGAGAGAGAGCCAGGTGAAACGGGTTTCTTCTTATAAAACCATCAGATCTTGAGACTTATTCACTACCACAAGAACAATATGGGGGAAACCGCTGCCATGATTCAATTATCTCCCACCAGGTCCCTCCCACAACAATCTGGGAATTATGACAGATACAATTCAAGATGAGATTTGGGTGGGGATGCAGCCAAATTATATCAGTATCTTTTGAACATATCATCTTTCATTGTTTTCTTAGTGATTGCTCAAGGTATTACAATGCATGTAAGTAAGTTATCACTTACTTCTGTTAATGGTTTATCACTTTGAGTGAAGTATAGAAATCTTACTTCCATTTAGATCCTTTTACCTTTCCTAAATTTTAAATATAATGATCTTAATTATTTACTCTAGATATATTGAGCATCACATCAGATAATGTCATAAATTTTGCTTCAAACATCAAATATAGTGTATGAAACTCATGAGAAGACTAGTCTTCAATACATTACCCCATTCTTACTCATTCTGATGCTTTTCTTTCCTTTCTGAAATTCCAAGCCTTCATTTGTTATCATTTCCTTTCTGTTTAGAGAACTTTAGCCTTTCTTTAAGGGTGCTTTTACTTGCAACAAAATATCATAGGTTTCCTTCTTGTAGGTTTCCTTCACCTGAGAATGTCTTTATTTCCATTCATTCCTGAAGAATATTTTTGCTGGATGCAGAATTCTGGGTTGATAGTTACTTCCTTTTAGTACTTGAAAAATCTTGCACCAGGTCTTCTAAATTGCATAGTTTTAGAGTGAGAAATTCACTGCAATTGAAAGTGGTGTTCCTCTATATACAATATGTTGTTTCTGTCTACTTTTAATTCTTTTCTTTTTGTTTAGTTCTCGCAAGTTTGATTTTGTTATGTCTTTGCATACATTTCTTTAGGTTTATCCTACTTGGAGTTTACTCAGCTTTTCGAATCTATAGGATATGGCTTTCACTAAATTTGGGGAGTTTTCAACCGTTATTTCTTTAAATGTTTTTGTTTTTCTCACACTCTGATGATACAAATGTTAGATCTTTGTTATTGTTCTAAAGTTCCCTGATACTTTGTTCATTTTCTCTCTGGTCTCTTTTCTCCCCTGAGTTGAGATAAATTTCAGACTGAGTACATTCCAATAATCTGTACTTAAGTTCACTGATTCTATCCTCTGTGATCTCCAATCTACTCTTAAGCCCATCTATTGAATTTATTTTAATTACTACACTTTTCAGTTCTATGATTTCCATTTTGTTCTTTTTTATAATTTCTATTTCTTTGCTGAGGTTCTCTACTCTTTCCTTTGTTTCAAGAGTATATGTAATTGCTTGTTGACACATTTTGATAATGGCTGCTTTAAAAACCTTATCAGATAATGCGAAGATCTGATTCACCTTGCTTCCAACCACCTTGGTGTTTTATCAGTTCATTGGTTCTTTTTATTCACGCTGTGATTTTTCTGATTGTTCGTATAGCAAGTGATTTTTCCATTATAGTCTAGACATTTTAGATATTATGAGACTATGGATCCTATTTAATCTCCTCTTTCTAGCAAACAATTGCCTGTTCAAGTGTAGCATGAGGGCAGTTTGCTGTGCATATTCTGTTTCCAACTGAACCCCACCAACACCATCATGAAAAAAGTGGGGCAGTGACTCACATTGCCTCACTACAGATAAGTGGGGTGGAGGTTTAGCCACCCTTTTGGCCCTGTTAACACCATCTTGATGAAAGTAGGGCACTGAGTCACATTGCTTCATTGCCTCTGAGTAGGAGTATAAGCTCAACTTCCCACTGGACACTCTGACACCAGCAAGGGGGTAAGGACAGGACTGATGCATACCTCTTTGTTACTACAGATGGGGGCAGAAGCTCACTCTCTGCTAAACCCCATTAATACCAGGGAAGAACAGGGGAGGAAGCAGAGTGTCAACTAACTCCACATCCTACCACCTCATTCAGCTTCATTAATGCAGGTAGAAATAGAGGGTCAGTTCCCTACTGAGCCCTACTGACATCAAGACCCAGTGGGGAGCTGAGGTTCAACTCTCCCTGGCATCAATGCCTGGCATCAATGAAATGCTTGGTGGCCCAAATTTGTACTGCCTTCCTAAGCCTCATTAATCCAGGGTACAGAGGAGGCTCAGCTGCCTGCTGGATCCCATGGCCACTACACTAGCTGGGAAATCAGAATACTGCCTGAGACGGCCAGGCAGAGGCAAAAAGACCAGGTCCCTGCTCAGTCCTGCTAACACTATCTTGACAGAGGAATTGGAGCACTTCCTGGTTCTGCTGAATGGAAGCAGAATTTCAACTGCCCCATTAACTTGCTGACATCCCACAGTAGGAGAATTCAAGTGCTGTCTGCTTCCACCAGGCAGCAGAGGGAAGATTAGCTCCACATTTAGAAAATTAGGTCCCTGCTCAGCCCCACCCTAGGAAGAGGAAGGAAGAAATTAGAGTCCTACCACCTGCTTTCATAGAGCAGGGTAGTGGTGTGAAAATCAACTCCCCACTAAGTTTCAGTGAAATCCCAAAAGCAGGGGGCATTTTTTTCTATTGGTGTTTGGCTGGGGGAGTATGTATTGCCAAAAAGGTTTTTTTTTTATTGTTAGGACACCCCATTTCTGGTCAATTAGCTAGGGAAGAAAGTACTTTTTTTGGAGTTTTCTTTTATCCATGGCTATTGGCAGTTCCAGGTTAGATGCTTCTGGAGAGCCTTGTCTGGGATATATGGGCTACATTAAGGAAACCCACATAACACACCACCGTGTTATTCTTCAAGTCCCAAGGTCCCTTGGCAGTCCACCTCTTTCTTTCCATCTTTCAGCATTTTCCTATGCTTAGTGTTATATCCAAAGATCTAGGAACACATGTATTATATAAAATTCAAGTGATATGTCAACTTGCAACATTTGCATTAATTTATATTCTAGACAGCCCTTTTAGATCCTCTTAAAATTTGACAGTCAAGTGCCAATTCACGTGGGTAAAATTTGATATAAAAGGTCAGTGCTACTAATATTTTCCCTGGAAAATCCCCTAAGAATATCAATACATTTCTTGTTTTCCCCCATATCTTCCAAACATTTTTAATGCTTTTAAGAGCTGATTATTTTAGAATCTTTTTAAAGTGTATAATCATCTAAAAATAGCTCTGATTGTAAGAATTAGGAAAGAAAAAGTAAAGAGAACCATTAACAGTCCAATCAGATAGTTAAATGAATAAATTTTTGCTAGAAAGAACTGAGAAAGTGGCAACATGTAGCTAACTTCAAAATAATACATGGGTAAAAATATATATTGCTAAAACTATAAATGTTTACAAAAACGTCAGTTAAAAATTGAAACAAGGCCGGGCGCAGTGGCTCTCGCCTATAATCCCAACACTTTGGGAGCCCAAGGCGGGCGAATCACTAGGTCAGGAGTTTGAGACCAGCCTGGCCAACATGGTGAAAACCCGCCTCTACTAAAAATA
>NW_012098388.1:1253869-1266648 GCF_000951045.1 Mandrillus leucophaeus | reverse complement strand
GGGCATGGTGGCACATGCCTGTAGTCCCAGCTACTCAGGAGGCTGAGGCAGGAGAATCGCTTGAACCCGGGAGGCAGAGGTTTCAGTGAGCCGAGACTGCGCCACTGCACTCCAGCCCCAGCGACAGAATGAGACTACGTCTCAAATAAATAAACAAATAAAAATGAATAAAGTAAAATAAAATAAAAGCAAAAGACAATTCTGGCCAGGCACAGTGGCTCATGCCTGTAATCTCAGCACTTTGGGAGGCCGAGGTGGGCAGATCACTTGAGGTCAGGCATTCAAAACCAGCCTGGCCAACATGGTGCAACCCCATCTCTACTAAAAATACAAAAATTAGCAGGGCATGGTGGCGGGTGCCTGTCATACCAGCTACTTGGGAGGCTGAGGCAGGAAAATTGCTTGAACCCAGGAGGCAGAGGTTGCAGTTGAGCCCAGATCACGCCACTGCACTCCAGCCTGGGCTACAGAGTGAGACTCCATCTTAAAAAAAAAAAAAAAAAAAAAAAAAAAAAAAAAAAAAAAAAAAAAAAAAACAATCACTACACATTACAGTTGGAAGTTTCAAAACCATTTCCACAGATAAATGGAAGCATCTTGTAAATCCACAGATATAATAGAGCATGGAACCAGTGGTTGGTTTCTCTACCTACTGTAATTCCCCTTATTGGCTTTAGGGCCAAGACAGCAGCAGAAATATTGGTCCTGGTGCAGTTCCTAAACCATGCAGCCCATCTGATGCTTCTTGTTCATAAAATGGAATCTACAATGATCTTAAATGTCTAGAGAAAAAGTTGTAAGTTGCCTTCCCTACCTTTTTCCTTGGTGAGTGTTATTGAAAGAGTCTACCAAGAAATACAATCAAACCAAAATTGACACCAGGATTGTTTTGGTTTCCATACTTATGTATCAATTTTCAGCCCAACTGAGTTGTAGAGGAAGCAGTTTCTCACATAAGAATTTGTGGCTCTCTGAGGCTTTCTTACTTCTCAATGGATTCAATTTAGTCTTTATAGAAGTAGACAGTACTTAAGAATAATATTAATTAGTTGTAAGTGTTTATATATATAATCTTTTGCATTTCTACAAGCAGTCTGCATCGCAGATGTAGTTAGACATAATTCCAAATTTTAATAAATCCAATAGTATAAGTAAATATAAGTAAGGAATAGATAGGTGTAGATAGGTAGATATAGACAGATAGGGTTAAAGCAGAACTTTTAATCTGGTCAGAGTATAACCTCTAAACTTTAATTACTTTCATCCTCATCTTCAGCCAAGACCTGAACTACTCTTCCATCTAGGTCTAGGGCAAGTGTGTCATTTCCCAAAATCTATTTGTGTTCGTGACCCAGGTCAGGAAAAAGGAAGAAGGGAGCAGAGAATGCAAGATGTAATTGCTCTGAAGAAATATCGTGTCTCTTGCTGAGTGAAGTCTTACCAATGCAGTTTATTAGCAAGTTTAATACCTTCCGATAAACAATGAGGCAAAAGTTTTGAAATAAAAGTAAGTAAAGTTTCTGTTTGCTTTAGTAATTATCAAAATTAAAAGGGTAAGTAAGCAGCAACTTACAGCTTGTTACAGGAAGGCTTCATGGAAACTGTGATTCTAAAAGGATACCTCTGACTCATTAGAATCATTCCAGGCATATAGAGCAAGATGAGGAGGGAAGAAAAAAAAAAAAAAACTACCCAGAAAAGAGATTAAGAAAAGAATTCTGTTTAGTCATAGCGAAAGGAGGGAGGAAAGTATCAGAGGCCCAAAGGAAGCAAGGGAAGCAATATAAATGGGACAAAGGGATGAAAGGGCTGGGAGGTGAGGGCAGGTCTGGATTTGTTTGAAAGGCAATGAGACGAGGTTAAGTGATTTACTAAAGGTCTCCTACTGAGTCACTGGCAGCACCGCTTCCATCCCTCCTATTTTGGGTTTCCTCTTTAGTTCCTTGTCTCTACACAGAAATAGACATTCTATGTGATTTTCTCTCATTGCAAATCTTTTATACTTTAACTCAGAAAGCCGTGTTTAGAGGGCTGTGTAGGTGGTTGTTTTTAATGTTGAATTTTTTCCCCTTCTTTGGGAAAACTGCTGGTATAGAAAGCTTCCTTGACTCAGTATTGAGACAAATAAAAGACAAATGTGTTATTCTACTGAGACTGTTGAAATGAAAGTTTGCTTTGAAGTCAGGTACTAGAATACATATGAGAAAATACTGTTCTTGTCATAAAAACTGGCAGCTGAGTGTTCTTTGCCCTGTCGGAGAGAATGACAATCTAACGGGGCCAAAGTCAGACTGAGGGAATAGATTTTTTTTTCTTTAATTACTAACTCAACCTATGGCCAGAAAAGAACAAATGTTAGACATAAAGAGTAGATTAAAAATCTGGAGAATATGACCAATAATCATATAATTAATATAAATGAATTTCAAGAATTCAAATTGTTATCTATTGATAGGAATATTATAAACATTAACAACTATTCCTAAGTATTTTTGAACAAGTTATTGACTTAATCCTGTAATTTTGACATAAGACGATTTGATTTAACAGAAATCTTCCTATCTTTAAAATGCTGCAGCTTAAATCCATCCATCTGGAGTCTGATGTTTGAAACAGTTATTTCTAGAAGCCTCTGCTGATACAAATCAAAACAATATAATACAAAACCTTAAAAAATGACAACAAATATATTACTGGGTTTTTCTCATAGAATTAATTTCACCTTTAATTTCACATCTTACTGACTTGGATTTAACACCATAGCTGTTGTTTTAAGTGTGAATCAGTCCAATATATGATGTTGAAAATATTAAATTTAAAATGAAGAGAAATCTGAACAGATATTCTCTTAGTCAATACATATCGCTACAGCTGTATTTCTCTTAGTCATTAAAAAAATAAATTTAAGTGAAAACCTGTATTTATTAAAAGGCCATTAGAAGAAAAATCACTGACAAAATATCCAGTAGTTAAATACACTAGGGAAAAGCATTCAGGTAACTGGTTGCCAAGCCAACTCAAAACACTTGTCCTTCATGCCAGAGATGCTAGAGAACAGAACATCATAGAGGCACTGTTTTGGTGGGCCCAACTCCCACAAACATGTAGAGTCAAAGGATGTGTTTAACAATTGATTTTTAAAAATCACCACTTCAGTGCATTAAATATGAAATACTAAAACTGATGGCTTGATGTTGCCATCAAGACGCATCCAATGAAGTCAGCCTTTGTTACCCCCGCAGACCTGAACTGCATTAGCCTTGGACTCTCAGTGCTTGTCTAGACTGTTTTTAAAAACTCTTACCTTTCTAGAGTTTATGGTTGCTCTGAGATTTCCTTTAGCCTCTTCAGATTATGGCCTCAGTTTCCTTTCTGCTCTCTGTTGACAACTTTCAGCATGCATTTAGTTGAAACCATGTTTTCTTTTTCTCACTGGATACAGAATAATTGCACATATTTTAGAGTATATGTGATATTTTGATACGTGCATACAGTGTGTCATGATCAAATCACAGTAACTGGGATATCCATCCCCTCAAACATTTAGCATTTCTTTGTGTTCAGAATATTCCAGTTCTTCTCCTCTAGCTATTTTGAAATAAACAAATTATTGTTAACTATAGTCACCCTGCTGTACTATCAAATACTAGAACTTATTCCCTCTGTCTGACTGCATTCTCATACCAGGAACTATATATTTTCTGGTGAAAAGATTCAAAACAAGGGTTCTGTGTTCTTGCTGTTGATTGGTCATGCTCTACAATCCATGACATCCAGATACTTCAGGGATTAATGATGTCTGAACCTGGGAGTCCAAATATCTTGGTTCTAATCCTGACTCCAGCATTAATGTATACCATATCTTGGACACATCAGTTATATTCTTACTGACTCTTTCCTTACATAGATTCACACATGTCCATCTCTCTTTAGTGAATCACAAAATGTGGTAGAGAAGGAAAAATTATAATATCCTAAATACTTTGAATTTTTCAGTGGAGAGTGATGGATAACATTATTGCTCTTACTATACTTATTAACAATATATAAAGACATCCGGCCGGGCGCGGTGGCTCACGCCTATAATCCCAGCACTTTGAGAGGCCAAGGCAGGTGGATCATGAGGTCAGGAGATCGAGACCATCCTGGCTAACATGGTGAAACTCCATCTCTACTAAAAATACAAAAAATTAGCTGGGCATAGTGGCACTCGGGAGGCTGATGCAGGAGAATCGCTTGAACCCAGGAGGTGGAGGTTGCAGTGAGCTGAGATCACACCACTGCTCTCCAGCCTGGGTGACAGAGTAAGACTTCGTCTCAAAAAAACAACAAAAAAATACATCCTCTAGAAAGAGATGAGACATTTCCACACCTTGAAGGGAGTACCAGCTGTATAATTTTCAGGGCACAAGCAAAATGAAGATGCAGGACCCCTTTTAAAATGTATTAAGAATTTGAAGAGAGTGAGAGCAGAGCATTAAGCATGGGTGGGACACTTCTGAAAACAAGGCCCTATGCAACTGTACAAGTTGCACACCCATGGAGCACATCGTGCCTAAAGCATTGCTCTTGGTAGGAAAAAATATAACAATTCCAAAAGCTTGTATTCTGGGATTTAACCCTTATTTCATGCCTCAAATGAGGTGCAAAGATAAATCATTTAAAAACAACGAAACTCTTGTTTCTCCCTTTATTCTCTCTTATGTGTCTGGTGGGATGACCCTTCCTACCCTTGCCATCATTTCAGTCATTGTCCAGAAAACATAAAAATCCACTGTAGAGAAGAGAAATGAAGAACAAATACAGTATTCACTGATTTAATACAATATTTATTTAGTTTGCTGTCACTTTACACAACAAGTATGCAGTACAAAAGAAGGCAACATTCTGAAAACACGCTCTCCTGGCTCATTTCTGTTTGCTCCACTCTCTTTGCAGCTCTCAGGCTTCTTCTCTACCTCTTTCCTGTTCTGTTCCCAGGCAGGCTAATTCCCACAGAATATCACTGGGTCCTTTTGTTGGCTGGCTTCCCATTAACAGAGAATTGGAGGTCGAGAGGCAAGAAAATTGTCGGTATTTCTTTTCAATTTATCCAGCTCAGTGTTGATCTCTGGCAGCAGCAACAGCCCTCCCATCAGACAGCCCCTCCTCCATGATTCCAGTGTTCAGAGGCCTCCCCCTATCCCTTTGATGGGGGCCTAAAAGTGGTAACCATTTCCTGCTGCTACTACTCTTTGGATGCCTCCATGTCTTCTTTTAGTTTTGTCACTCTTGTTAAAGTATCTTCATTTAAACCTTGGGAGTGAAATTTATTTCTTATGGGAACGCTATCTGATACGTATGATTAAATGTAATATTCTACTTAAATCAACTTAAACAGAGTCTACCCTTCTGAAAGGACTGCTCAAAATCCCAACATATTCTTTAAACCCACCTGAATACTTCGGTCCATATTGCTCTCACTCTTTTCTAGGGACTTGCATCTGCGTGAAGAGACCACCAAACAGGCTTTGTGTGAGCAACAAGGCTGTTTATTTCACCTGGGCGCAGGTGGGCTGAGTCGGAAAAGAGAGTCAGCGAAGGGAGATGGGGTGGGGCTGTTTTATAGGACTTGGGTGGGTAGTGGAAAATTACAGTCAGAGGGGGTTGTTCTCTTGCGGGCAGGGGTGGGGGTCACAAGGTGCTCAGTTGGGGAGCTTCTGAGCTGGGAGAAGGAATTTTACAAGGTTAATCGCTCAGTTAAGGTGGGGCAGGAACAAATCACAATAGTAGAATTACATCAGTTGAGGCAGGAACCAGCCATTTTCACTTCTTTTGTGATTCGTCACTTGCTTCAGGCTATCTGGATGTGTCCGTGCAAGTCACAGGGGATATGATGGCTTAGCTTAGGCTCAGAGGCCTGACAAGTACCTTAGTTATCATTACAAAGGAATCTGTGGTCCAAAAAGCAGTTAAAATCTCTGCTCTGTAAGTACTTTGTCTGCTGGACATATCTTAGTACATGAGTCAGTTCTCTCTAGTATTTCTACTTATTTTGTGAGTTCTATGCAGTCTGTAGAATGAGACTATAATATGTTTGAAGAGAGAAACTGTTTTATATAACTCTGTTATATTTCCCCAGCTCTTCTAATCCCAGTAGCAAGAACAGTATTAAAAAAAAAAAATAACGGGTATCCAACAATCAATTATTTTGTGCAGGTATGAGATTTTTAAAATAAGATTTAAAATAGATCCCATGGATTCAAACTTTTCAAAGAAATTCACATTTAAAAATCCTTCATAAAGTTAAATTGGATTTGACAGAAAGCCAGCCTACTTATTACAGTCCCCTATATCCATGGGTTCCACATCTGTGGATCTAGCCACTGGCAGATAGAAAATATCTGGGGGAAAAAAAATGGATGGCTGTGTCTGTACGGAACAGGTACAGGCTTTTTTTCTTATCGTTATTCCCCAAAGAATACACATAACAAAATTTCCGTAGCATTTACATTGTATTAGGTATTATAAGTAATCTAGAGATGATTTAAAGTATATGAGAGTATGTGCCAAAGAATATATACAAATACTACACGTTTTATATAAGGAACTTGAGCATCTATGGATTTTTGGTATCCACAGGAGTTTAAGGGGAGGTCCTGGAGACAATCCCCCACACATACTGAGAAACAACTGTACCTTAGTTATGCAGCCTGTTCTGTAAGAAATGCAGGCCTCCAAAACTGAGCTAATCCTCATGGATGTATTATATGGCAAGAATTTTATGGATCAGAGAATACTTAACATACATGGGATGTAGGGCAGGGAAGACAGCAGAGTATAAATATATTTAGGAAACAGAAAGGAAAAATGGGAGAAATAAACTTTTTTAAAGTGGAAAGAATCTAGATAAAAAGAGGATTAGACCTAAAAGCCTGTACAGCATAAAAATAGAAATAAGTTAAAATAGATACCACACTTTCTTTTCTTTTTTTTTTTTTTTTGAGAAGGAATCTCACTCTTTCGCCCAGGCTGGAGTGCAGTGGCGCCATCTCGGCTCGCTGCAAGCTCCGCCTCCTGGGTTCACACCATTCTCCTGCCTCAGCCTCCCGAGTAGCTGGGACTACAGGTGCCCGCCACCATGCCTGGCTAATTTTTTGTATTTTTAGTAGAGATGGGGTTTCACCGTGTTAGCCAGGATGGTCTCGATCTCCTGACCTCGTGATCGACCCGCCTAGGTCTCCCAAAGTGCTGGGATTACAGGCATGAGCCACTCCGCCCGGCCCTATACCACACTTTAAAATTGGAAAATTTTATATTGTATATCATCAGTTACTTCCGTATTAATCCATAAACACAATATGACTTTAGTTAAAATAACAACAGAATTTGTGGAAGTAGTTTACACAATTCCATTATTTATTCAACAGATGTAATTGAATATTTACTTTTAATACAGGTACTGAGCTACTCTAGAAAAAAACTAAAAGGACTGACTTTTCAATAAATGGTATTGGAAAAACTAATCTTTTGAGGAAAAAAGTGCTGTATCCCCCATGCAACCCTTCAAAATAAATTTTAGATACATCAAAATATAAAAAGTAAAAACATTTCAAAATATTTGAAAAAATAAATGTTTTATGTTTCTATTATGTATGTATACTTATAAATAATTGTAAGATACCAGTATAGTGAAAATTTTTGCTATTATGGCACCAGCCCCGGAAGCCATAAGGGTGAAAATTGATAATTTACTAAATAAATATTCGCCATATCTCCACGACACAAAATAGCATTAAAAACAAAGCAAAGAGAAACAAACAACAAAATGCAAAAATAAAACAACATACAGTATAAACTTCCTTAATATAAGTTAAATCAATATGAAAAGTGAAAGAGAATTCTATAGAAAAGCAAAATAAATTGTCAAGCAATTAACAGGAAAAGAAATATAAATTGCTTGCCTAGAAAGAAATGAAGAAGAACTTAACTTTTCTAAGTTTTTAAAAATGCAAGTCATAACCATAATTATTTTAAAGTAATAAGATGACAAAACTTTAAAAGCTTTGATAATAACTATAGGGAAATCATAAATTTGGTAGAATCACGAATATACAAATCTTAAGTATAAAAAATTTTAAATATATGCTGACTTTTTGTAGATTGATTTGTAACTATTACAAATTTAAGTGTGCTTATCTTTTTATCCAAAAATGTCTAACTAAAACTTTTATTCATGTGTTCATATATTTCTTATGCTACTGATATTGATGTCTTCTTATACATATACTTGCATGTTATATATCCTTTCGGATGCCTATAACATGAAATAAAGTAAAACAAACACAGTGGGCTGCATCAGATAGAAGTTTGTTTCTCCATCATGTAAAAATAGTTCCAAGGTGGGCAGCTGAGAATTTTTATGGTGGTCTCCTGGTCATCAGAGACTCAGGTATTTTATACCTTTCTATTTTATTATAACGAACGTATAGTTTCCATTTTCAAAGTCACTTCATGGACCAAAATATCTGCTGTGATCTAGCAATATCAGATTTGCTCCTACTTGCAGAAAGAAGAAAGGGGAAAACATACACAAAAATGTTTTATCCAAGTAAGACAGGTACCTTAACTCAAAATCAGTTAGGATGTTTCTTGATGCACTTAATAAAATACTTTACAAAAAATTGCTTAAACAATAGGTATGGTTTTCTTACATAGGAAGAAGACCAGAGATAGTTGAACCTAGAGTTTTTCAGTAGCTCAGTGATGTCATCAAGGTCCCTGGGCTCTTTTGACACCATTCCTCAGAATTCCCTCCATGTTTCTCCATCATGATTGCAGGATGGCTATTGTAGCTCCAAGCTTCCTGTCCTCACAAGTTAGTATCCAAAGCAGGGAGGAAGAAAAAAAGGGGAATTATTCATCACATGCCGTTCTCTTAATAGTGAGAACAGACTTTTGCAAAAGACTTGGCAGCCTCTTCCTCAGCCTTTCCCTGTATTACATGAAAGGCTGGTAGATAGGGTATCCTAACACTTTGAGCCTTTACGGTGGAGAAATGGTAAAATCAGCCAAAAAGAAAGAGGGAAATGAAGGTTGTTGGTAGGCGGCCAATAATGCCTGTCACACATGCTGTGAGAAGAAAGACCTAATAGAAAGATTAAATAGGTATTGGAGAAAAGGCAATTATAGATCAATATCTCAAAGGAGAGGCCCTGGGATTCTCTCTAGATTCTAGGGCACTGTTGAAGGAACAACTCAAGACAAGGAAGAAAGAAAAAAATGAAGATGTATGAGTTATTAGTAGTCAGGATAGGAAATTGAGTATGTTTTCACCTGAGATGATCAAGTAGGAAAACAGAGACAGATAAATTAATTCTCTTTTGGGAAAATACTGTGCAGCAACACTTTGAATGCAGTGCCAAACAAGCTCTATTCAAGATAGAATTTTCTCTAGAATTCAGTCCCTCTAAGCAAGTCTCTTCCCACCCTGAGGGCACTGCCAGGCATCCTTCCTTGTTCCACTTCCAAACAGGGCACCATTGTAAGAAATACAGTGTCAATAACTGAGTTTCATGCTTGGTATATTTATGATCCGAAAATATACCTAGGACAAGAACCTGAATATGTTACCACTCATTTCAGAAAACTCCCTTTTCATCTGCTATATTTAAATGACAAAAAAGTAATATATAACTTTGATATTATAATATAAATTGTAGGAGGTGAAAAAAATGGGGATAGTGCAAGTAATTAATTCAGTTAAAATCCTCTGAATTTTTCATCGACCATTTCTATATTTTTTTCTTTTACCCAGGAAATTTCTGATACATCTCTCCTTTCATTTGATTGGTTGGGATAAGTAAATATTTGAAAAAGTAAATATTAGTTTATGTATACAACAATTGCAATATAAAACTGCAACAGTAACCTCTTACGGATGAAAATATAGCAAGCCAGTCCTATGTTGCTAGTATTTGTGAAAATGTCATGTTTAATATTACCTTCTGCTTCTAAAAATATAATTTATCAACAGAAAAAAAGTTTATATAGAAGTGTTGAATTATAAATGCTTTGGGCATAAAAAAACAAATGCTTTGAAATCATTCCTTGGTATTTCACATTTTTTCATAATTATATCATAATCACAGGCTGATATTAACTATAATATGCTTTCAAAATGGGGGGTTATTCTTCATTCAAATTATGGTTTTCTTCTTAAGACAAAAATGGTGCCACTAGAGAGTTAAAGTGATCTAACTGAGAATGTTGCTTAAATTACAGAAGCCCCATGTGAGAAAAAAATTCCAAGGGCCCATTTATTCTAGAGTTTGGGATAATGGGCCTGTTACTCTTTCAGTGCTCATTTTGGGAATTAAACACAGTAATGTAGGAGTAAAGCTTCTTAGATAATTTGTGGTCTGACTAATTGTTTCATGGTATTATGAGTTCAATGCTTTGATGAATAGGAATACAGCCAAATGGTTTTCAGAAACTACTTGCTTACAGCATTTAGTGCATTTATTGTAGAAGGGTCCTTGTGAACTAGTGAACAGAATAGAATTTATGACATTCATCGATTTAAAGATGGTCAGTGCAAATTGACCACATCAATCCTCATCCTATTAGTGATAGTTAAAGCCTCATTTCTACTGAAAAATTTGCAGAGATATCAATGACTTTATAAGGAGGATGTGATAGAATATTTAATATTTACAGCTATATAGTTGAGATAATAACCATTCTGCTTTAGATAATTTAATTTGCATTCATTAATAGGAAAGAGTAATAGGCAACTTAACTATTTTGTCTGTTTCATAGACAAATAAATAAGAATAGAAAGAATTTGTGTTTTTCTCAGAAAACTAGTGACACAGATTTCTCTGATTTTGGAATTCAGTGGCAACTGATCATTCCCAAAAGTTGTCATTCTCAGGTAGAAAGACTTTATTAAGAATTATTATCTTCATGGTTATATGAAGATGCAGGTGATACACTAATAAGAAAACAAATTATAGAATTATATATTTGAAGGTTTTTCCCTTTTCCAAAAATGGCAACACATTTCTATGGAGCCATCCTTAAAGTCTTGATTTATTACAACTAAAGTGTGATTCATGGAGTTAGTGATATTATCAGTCACTACAAAACAGAGCGTTTCTCTACCTGGAAATAATTAGAAGCTTTGAGCCTGACTGTCAGGTCTGTTGAAGTTTTTTTTTTTGAGACGGAGTCTCACTCTGTCGCCCAGGCTAGAGTGCAGTGGCGTGATCTCGGCTCACTGCAAGCTCCGCCTCCCAGGTTCACGCCATTCTCCTGCCTCAGCCTCCCGAGTAGCTGGGACTAGCAGGCGCCCGCCACCACGCCCAGCTAATTTTTTTGTATTTTTAGTAGAGACGGGGTTTCACCGTGTTAGCCAGGATGGTCTCGATCTCCTGACCTCGTGATCTGCCCGCCTCGGCCTCCCAAAGTGCTGGGATTACAGGCGTCAGCCACCGCGCCCGGCCCCAACAGATTCTTTTAATGTACCTTTTAAACTTGATCATACATGTATGTTATACAACATTTAAATGGTACAAATGGCTATATATAAGTAAGTCTACAGTTGTATTAATCAGCTATTGCTGCAATATTGCCATGTAACAAATCATACCAGAACTTAGTGACTCACATCAGCAATCATTTACTTCTCTCACTCACAAGTCTAAAAATTGGCATGGGCACCTCTGCTTCAGACTGTGGGCTATGTGGATTTGGATCTAGGCTTTGAGTAAAGCTTGGGGATAATCCACTCATGTCATTCTGGGGCCCAGGCTGAAGGGACTATGGCTCCTAGGGGCATATTGTTCCCATGGCAATCACAGAAGTGCGTGGCCAAGTCAGAACTGCTCAAGCACATTTATGATCCTTACTTGTGTGGTAGCTGCTATATCCTATTGCCAAAATAAGTCACATGGCCAAGATCTAGTCACCAGGGCAGGAAATTATACTCTACCTTTGAGGGGATAGGGCGTGGGAATGAATATTTGCTGAATAATAATCTAATTCACTTTGTTTCCCAGTCATAGAGTTCACCTCTGAATATAAGAACTGTCACTCATTTCTTGTTATTCATCCAGAAAAGTTATATGCAAATATAAGTATACTCACAGATAAATATTTTAATACCCAATGGTATTTATACTATATACCTTGACCCTACCTCCCACTTAATGATATATCTCAGTGAGTATGTAACTGGTATAGCCAGTTTGCGAGCTTATTCTAAAAGCAGCTCCTTCCTCCCTTTGTTCCTTGCTACATACATATCTAATTACCTGTTTGCTTGAGAATTCCAAGAGCTAATCTTGAAAAGATCCAGGAATAAAGCAGAGGTGGTGGTTGCAATTTTCTCCCTTGGTGCACAGTTAATCCATAACTTGACCTCCACTGAAATGATGCCAACCAGGCCTCTGGATGGTCCATTAGTTAAGACAGCCATTGGAAAATGACAAGCAGACCTGCACCCCACACCACTCCTGTGCATAGTTTCCATGACACTTTTCCTCTTAAAACCCCTTTAGATAGCTTGAGGATTTGCAATGACTTTTTGAGACTAATCTGGCCAGCTCCGAAGCTGCTGGCACTTGAATAAACCTGCTTTGCTTCCACCCAACCTCACTTCTCATGTGTCTGACTTTTTGAGCACAAGCAGCCAAATCTGAGTTCAGTTACAAAAGTATTCCTTTTCAGTAGATATAGATTTCCTTCATTTCTTTTTTTTTTTTTTTTTTTTTTTTTTTTTTTTTTTTTTTTTTTTT
>NW_012098388.1:1249916-1251975 GCF_000951045.1 Mandrillus leucophaeus | reverse complement strand
ACTAGCAGGCGCCCGCCACCACGCCCAGCTAATTTTTTTGTATTTTTAGTAGAGACGGGGTTTCACCGTGTTAGCCAGGATGGTCTCGATCTTCTGACCTCGTGATCCGCCCGCCTCGGCCTCCCAAAGTACTGGGATTACAGGCGTGAGCCACCTCGCCTGGCCTGTTGAACTTTTTTTACATCGTTGCAAGAATGAAGATATACTCATGTATTTATGTACAGGGTGGAATGGGGAGGTTGGTCAATGAGTAAAAGTTTACAATTAGAAGGAATAAGTTCTGGTGACCTATTGCACAGTAGAGCGATTATACTTAACAGTAATGTATATTTCACAATAGCTAGAGGAAAGGATTTTGATTGTTGTCACCACAAATAAGTGATGAATGGTGAGGTGATGAATTTGCTAATTACCTTGATTTCATCATTATGTTTATATATATACATATATATATATATGCATCAAAACATCACATTTTACCCCATAAGTCTGGGTCAATTAAAAATAAAATAAAACTTTAACAAAAAGAATGTACGGGGAAGATAGTAAAAATAGATTCCATCTCAAAAGCCAGGCCTGAAGGGAACTGAAGCCATCTTTATGACCATCATTCAGAACACAAGGAAAATCCAGAGCCTAGGACACCTTTTGGCATTTTTCTTTTTCTTTTTTTTTTTTTTTTTTTTTTTGAGACAGAGTCTCACTCTGTCACCCAGGCTGGAGTGCTGGAGTGTAGTGGCACAATCTCGGCTCACTGCAACTTCCGCCTCCCAAGTTCAAGCAATTCTCCTGCCTCGGCCTCCTGAGTAGCTGGGATTACAGGCGCACGCCGCCAGGCCTGGCTGATTTCTTTTGTATTTTAGTAGAGATTGGGTTTCACTGTGTTGCTCAGGCTCTCGAACTCCTGAGCTCAGGCAATCCGCCTGCCTCGGCCTCCCAAAGTACTAGAATTACAGGCCTGAATCACCGCGCCCAGCCACCTTTTGGCAGTTCTATGGCAGGTCTGCAATCCTCCCTACTCAGATGATCTGCCATGATGGCGATCCAACTACTGCTTATGCTACTTCTTCTGCTCTTTCCATTCCCAATAACCCTCTTCCAGTCTTCTTCCTGTGTCATGGCATCTTGTGTTTCAGGCATTTTTACATTTTCTTCCCACTGCCAACTCCCATGTCTTACTTTATGTCATGCAAATTCTAAGAGCGATGATTTCATGTTTATAGACAGTCACTCTCCTTTATAAAATATTCATGATGTACAAAGTACTTTTTCTGGCTTTCTCACTCATGATCCTGACCTTTATTCAATAAATTATGGAGTAGATAGATGATCAGCTTTCTCAAAGAGAATCTGGTTAGCATGAACGCTCATGGTTGATAGAGTCCTCTCCAAAAATATACTTTGGTAAATCACATTTAATCCAGTTTAATATAATAACTGAGTTAAAACTGAGTTTCAGTGACATAGTATAATCTCAAAACAAAGTCATTTATCTACCATCTCCTATATCTATGGGAAATGCATTCTTCTTTGAAGCTTTCATGCTTCGTTAAAACCCAGGTATTCCAGGAACATCTGCTGTCTAAAAACAAAATACTATTGAAGCACTTCTGCTTTTATTCAGGTATACACAGATTAGATCAGCAAAACACCAAAAAATATTTAAAATCAATGAAAACATCCATCCGTATTTCATCGTCTCCTAGCCAAAGACAACAATTATTCTTTCAATGTATGCAAACATATTTCTTCCTTTCCACCTTAGTATGTTTTCTTTATAAGACTAATTGATGGGCCGGGCATGGTGGCTCATGTCCGTAATCCCAACGCTTTCAGAGGCCAAGGCAGGCCGATCACCTGAGGTTAGGACTTTCAGACCAGCTTGGCCAACATGGTGAAACTCCATCTCTACCAAAAACACACAAAATTAGTTAGGCTTGGTGGCACGTGCCTGTAGTCCCAGTTACTCAGGAGGCTGAGGCAGGAGAATCACTTGAACCTGGGAGGTGGAGGTTGCAGTGAGCCGAGATTGTGCCACTGCACTCCAGCCTGGGCAACA
>NW_012098388.1:1223069-1246356 GCF_000951045.1 Mandrillus leucophaeus | reverse complement strand
AGTTTTCAAAGGGAATTTTTCCAGTTTTTGCCCATTCAGTATGATATTGGCTGTGGGTTTGTCATAAATAGCTCTTATTATTTTGAGGTACGTTCCATCAATACCGAATTTATTGAGCGTAGATTTCCTTCATTTCATTTAATACAGCTGTTTAGTATTACATAAAATAGACACGTGATGATTTATTTAACAAATTCTCTACTGGTAGGCATTGAGTTTGTTTCCAGTCTTTTACCATTTTAGCCAATACTGCAATGACTGTCATTTTATATATTTTTGCGTGTATCTGTGGAATATTTTCCTAGAAGGGATATTGCTAGTTCCCAGGATTCTTGCATTTTTCATTTTGATAGATTTTTGAAATTTTCATACATAAAAATTAGACAATTGAAACTATCACAAAAATGTGAAGGAGTACCTAATTATCTACACCCTTAGCAACACAAATCAAATCATTTTATCTTTGCCAAACTGATAAATTAGAAAACAACTATTGTAATTTGAATTTGTATTTCACTTCTTATGTGTGAAATTGACACATTTTCATATGACAAAGAGCCATATCTTCTATATATGGCAGATCTCCCTCACCTATTGGGTCTTTTTCCAGAAATTCCCCTACCCCGTCCCATAGACTTGCTGAATAGCTGGTGTTAGACAACCATACTTTCATCATACTACATCATTTCCCAGGATGTGGGGTCCTGAGGCAAAATCGTATAAGGGCACAGAAGTAAGAGAAAACCTCTGACCTGCATTTTGCATGCCTAGATTAAATCATAAGACAATCAAGACCAGACATTTTATAAGCTTTGACAATTATTTAAAGTGCTCTGTATAATGTTCTAGAGATGAAAAATATTAATTCCTGGCTCCCTGCGGCACCAGTAGCTACCACAGCTGATGAAGACAACAAGCAAGCAGCCCTTTTTGATCAAAAGTCCAGAGCAACCTACAAATGCCATGAACAACAAATGACAAATTCCAGTAATCAGTCCTACCTACAGGATTCATATGGTCAGATCCATAACATCAAGAACAAGAGAAGCATAGCAGGATTCAGCCGCCAAAAAACTTTGTGTGCTTGAGAGAAGGATTCTTCATAATTAATAGTACTAAAATTAACTATGTACTGACTATGCATATTTAGTTAATCGCACTGTGACCCTCTCGGGTAATATTTCTTCTTCAAGAAAATTTTATAGACACATTAACATTTTTATTCATAATAACCTGAAATTATCCATTGAAACACTAAATAAGAGTTGAGATCATGAACTCAAAAGGCTCTGTTATAGCTGAAGTTATAACAGAAGCTACTGTAGTGGATAAAAAAGTTGGCCTGTAACCAATTATGTTTAACCTTTAATGAAACAATTATAAAACTTACTATGACTCACTAGTGGCCGATTAAGAGGTTTGGTTGTCAGCACCAGATAAAAAGTGTCTAATCTCTCCCAATATTAGAGCTACAATATTCTAACCATTTTACAAATAGCTTCTGGAATTCACTGAACACTCCGTATTGAATCTTCCAAAACCTTCCTAGAATATTCTCTTTAGAGGTTTATTCTAAATAATCTCTTTAATGTCGTACCTCTTTACAGAGAAATAGTCTTTAAATGGTAGTCTTTGGTGACTATGCAATTCAACCAATCTGATGTGGGTAGAAGCCAAAAAAGACCTACTCATACTAAACTCTTCTCTCTGAAAAATACAGTACTATGTGATGCTAATGTGTTCAGAGTGTTTCTCTTTTGTTCTGATTCCAGGCAAGGGTTGATAGCATCAAAACTGTGAAATCTCTATCAGCCCTCCCTCAGAGACTTGGGGTCCTGCTTCTGAAATTTAAGGCCAGTACTACTAAGTGTCACCTCTTTCCTCAAGTAGTAAAGACCTAGAAGACCCAATAAAACCTCCAGTGCCTTTGCTTTTTTTCTTTTATAAACAATTAAAACTTAGAAAAATTTATCAGTCTTCTTATCAGGGATGCCTTTGATAAATATTCCAATTTAAGTACGAATTTAATGAATGGGAAACACTAGAAAATGCTGAAGTGTTTTTTCTTGTGCTTTCTTTATGGTAAATTGTTACCTGTTTTGGCTTAGATCAATCTTCCCCTCATCTCTGCAGTTCATTAAAGATTCTTCTTGCTCCAACTGTTGTGATCCCCTGCTGACCTAGCTGTTTGAGGGAAAGCATCAGAGTATGGATCCAGCGAGGTGTCAAGTGTCAAAATAAATTAGCAACTGCTATGCTGTCTCCACTTGAGACAGCTTATATCCAATATATCATGCACAATTGAATCCAAATGAAAATGACCTACACTCTAAGGCAAGAAAATATATTTACCCAAAGCTTTCTCTCACGCCCTCATCATCATTGAAATTTCTCATGACTAATCTGTTCAACCAAAAGAGTAGGAACTCGAAAACATACTGTGTCACTCACTATCACCCACCAATCCATATGGCAACTGAAGTTCCTTGAGTTATCCACCTCTATATGGTCTGCTCCTGGAAGCATCCCTTTCCAATATTTAAGTATTATAATTCAATCTATGGGTAAAGATTTTCTCTGACTCCTTTATTTTTGTTGAAGTTATCAGATAACTGACTCCTCTTTCCCTCAACTGGCTTTGTACTTTCAGAAACTGGCCTTTCCAACTCAGCTCATTTAAACATCATCACCTTTTTTATTCACTCTAACATAGTAAACAAGGTCTTAAAAAAGTAGGTCTTAGTTTCTTCTCATGCTAATGAATTGAATGAATTTCATGCTATTTATAAAGAACTTGATATTAATTTTCTGATCTTGTTTCACAAATTCATCATCAAAAGTAAATAAGATGCCGGAAAGAAATAAATAGTTCTCATTTTGCGATATTTACATGTTTACAAACCTAGAAGCTTTTTTTCACTTGCTTAGTACTATCAATTCACAGATATATTGTGACTCAGACATCAATGATACTGTTAAGTATCCTAGCACACCCATTGTTGACAACTATAAATAATAACTATATATAGATTAGCCTTGACTCCTTCAGTTCTGAAGATAATACACAGGTACTAGTATAATATGGTTTGGCTATGTCCCCACCCAAACCTCCTGTTGAACTGTAGTTCCCATAATCCCATGTGTTGTGGGAGGGACCCAGTGGGAGGTAATTGAATCATGGAGGCGGTTACTTCCATGCTGTTCTCATGATAGTGATTGAGTTCTCATGAGATCTGATGGTTTTATAAGGGGATTTTCCCCCCTTCACTCTGCACTTCTCCTTGATGCCACCTTGTGAAGAAGGACATATTTGCTTCACCTTATGCCATGATTGTAAGTTTCTTGAGGCCTCCCCAGCCATGCTGAACTGTGAGTCAATTAAACCTCTTTCCTTTATAATTTACCCAGTCTTGGGTATGCCTTCATTAGCAGTGTGAGAACAGACTAATACATAGTATATCCATGAAATTTATGGAGAATGTGAACTGAGCACAAACTAAGAAAGAAGAACATATAGTTATTTTATAGACAGTAATATAAGCTTAATTTGTCCTTCTAAATTTATGGGGCATTAGTTTCAGGACCCTCTATAAATACCAAAATCCTCAGACGCTTAAGTCCCTTATGTAACGTGGTGTAGTATTTACGTTTAACCTGAACACATCCTCTTGTATATACCTGAAATCATCTCTAATTTACTAAAATAATGTATGTGCCACATAAATAGCTGTTATGCTGCATTGTTTGGGAAGTAATGACAAGGAGAGAAAAGCCTGTATATGTTCAGTACAAATGCAACTACCCTTTTTCTTTTCAAATATTTTCGATCCATGGTTAGTTGAATCCATGGATGTGGAACTCATGGATATGGAGGGCTGGCTATACATGTTAAGAATTTAAAATACAATCATTAATCTTTACAAGAACCTTATGATATAAAAGGTACCTATGTTTTACTGATAAAGAAAATGAAGCTCAGTGAGGTAAGTGATTTGCCTAATGTCACATAACTAGAAAGTGGGTAGGCTAGATTCTGTAGTAATGGTCCCCCAAAGAAGCACATCTCCTTATATTAAGGATACCAAGTTTTTTCTATTTTTTTCTTTTGTTGCTTATGCTTTTGATGCCATATCTAAGAAATCATTGCCTAATCCAAAGTCACAAAGATTTTTATATATTTTTAATTCTAATTGTTTTACAGTTTCAGCTCTTCCATTTAGGTCTATGATCCATATTGAGTTAATTTTTGTATATGGCATGCTTTAACGTTTCAACTTCATTCCTTTGCGTATGGATGTCCTGTATCAGCTTTTGATGCATGATGAAAACTTAGTGGCTTAAAACAATAAGCGTTTTTTTTTTTTCCTCACAAGTCTGTGAGGCTTCTGGGCAGTTCTGATCCTAGCTGTCTTGCCAGATCTCTGCAATTAGCTGGAGGCTTTGTTGAGGCTGAATGTCCTAGGATGGCCTCACACATGTGTCTGGTGGTTGTCAGGCTAGTTCATCTAGTGTACCTCAGCTGCGATGGCTCATCTCTGCAACAGACTTTTCCATGTGGTGATTCATCTTTCAATATACTAGCCTAGACTTCTTCACATGGTAGTCTCAGGTTCCAAGAACAGCAGAAGACAAGCTCAAATAAAAATGCACCTTTCAAACCTCTGCTTGTGTTCTGTTTGTTAATATCCCATTGAATAGGCAAGTCATATAGGCAAGCCCAGAGTCAATGTGTGCTAGTACACTTTTGCTACAATACTGACACCTCAATTCTTGGTATTACATAGTCATACCAAAAATTCTGGTGTTGCCAGTGTATATCTCCACAACTACCATAGTTATTCTTTAGCATCCAATGCAAAAGAATGTATTGGAGTGTAATTCCTCATATCAGTGCCACCTGCTAGTGTTAGTCTAGTTCTCAGGTGTATCCCTAGAACTTAGACTAGTGCTTGGCACATAATAAGCAGTAAATGGATAACTAAGTGAATGGATTTACAGAAAAATTGGAGAACAAAAGGGGGTCTAGTTTCATCTATTAAAGAATGATCTAGTTTAAGCCTATGCCCCATACTTATGTCAAATGCACATTGTTCCTATTTACTTCATGAGTTAAAGACTGAAAAGAAATGGTTGGTAATCCAGTATACTTGACATATTTTTGTACCCTTCCATTTTGTGCTGGTAATATTTTCTTAGTTTTATTATAATTACCTTAATGATAAGATTTTAATTATTCACATTTTGGCTGCATTTTATCAAATGATAGAAGCTGATTTAGGAAACAATTCCCCAAAACCATACAGAGGCTTCTTTTCTCTGTTTTTGTTACTTCAAAGGTTTATCTTAACACTCTGGTGACATTAAGCATCAATGTAAGGAAGGGAAATGTTAAAATATTCATATTTTAGATTTTTTAAAGTATGCATGCTTGCTGCTAGAATTGGAGAATTATAAAGAAGTAGAAGCATTACTGCTCCTCAAAATCCATTGTTCTGATTTCACCTAGTGCTCTCTTCTACCCAATCCAATAGGGTATGGGCCCAAGAGAAAAGTGTGAGCCATGACCCCAAATAGATAATTGCCTCCTTATTCCTGTTATTCTGAGATTTGGCATACATTGGATATTCAGGCACACTTTAAGAGAGTACTAAGAATCAGCCTCAATACAGTACAATGGTATATTCCTATAAATAAAAGGAAATCATTTTGAAGGGGCAGACTTTCCAGAATGCCAGCGTTGTCAAGGATAGGGTGACTCCGCTGGATATCAATGAACACTATAAAGGCAAGTTAAGTCCAAACCTTAGGTGAAGTTTTTGAATGTTATACTTTACAATTAGAGCCATTCCCAATTTTTGTAGTACTACATAGTGTTCAAAACGTTTTCATGTCCATCATCTCAAACTTGGTTTATAATAGCCAGCTAATATGAAATTTATTTCTGTAGACTTTCTTTTCATGTGTTATATCATCTTTCCTCCTGAGGTTCTTTATAGACAGTTCCGTCCTTGTCATCCAGTAGATACCTGGGTATCAAGGATTCTCAACAATATTTGGTATGATGTTTTCAGAATTTTTTTTGAAAGTAAGTGCCTCAGACTATTCATCATTTTACAGCTATCTTAGATCCATACTGGCACATAACTTAGAAAGACATTCAGTTCTATTTCTCAAGAATTATTGTTGTTTAATATCTCACCATCAGCACCACCTTTGCCTTGTCTCTATCAAGGGCACCCACAGATAAAAAATTTTAATGATAAAGAAATTATTTCTAAGTTCCTGTTCTATATATTCAAAAGAATATTTCTTATATTTCTAAAGTATTTTAAAACTTAAAAGTGGTTTTACATGTATTACTCATCAGGCATATGTGCTCTGAGACATAAAATTGTAAATACATTGTGAATTGCATCACCTTCCTAGCCCTCTCAGTGTCTCCCAACATAGACCTGACCTTCCTAAAATTGTTGATGATCTCATATTATTTATGTTACATAAGGTACTACACCACATTGTTAAGAAGATGATTTGATTTTTTCTTTAAAAAAAGCATATGATTATTCTTTTATAAAATGTTAGGTTCTGAATAGCTACTTGCAATATACTAGTATTTTTTTAAGTATGGATTGTGGAACAGATATATTAGAACCCTATGAATAAGTGCTTTAAAACTTTAATATGTAACACATATCTGTGTTGATGATTGCAAAGCAGATTTCTGAACCTACCTCAAAACCTACTAAATCAGAATCTCTGGAAGTGGGGCCAAGACATCTGAACTTTTAGCCATCTGAGTGATTGCTGTTCATCTCAAAATGCTAAGAACTATTGCCTTACAATGAACTTAATTTTTCTAGGGTTTCCACTGCAACTTAGAAGAAAGTTCTGTGCCTTTAGAAACTCCAAGAACTCTTTAAGGCAATTAGCATACCATTTAGCGAGTAATTCAAACTTAAGAAAAAAGAACAATGGGATTTAAGTTATCATCAAAACATACTTCTGTGCAGTGCCCTGTACTTGGTGCTCTAAAAACTGTGGAAATGGATACAATTTCTTAATAAATATTCAATCTGTAATGACGAGCTCTGTCAATCTTAGAAAAGATAAATGTAGAGTTTAATTAGAAAATAGATGTCTTTCTGAATGTGAGGTGAAAGCTGGATAAAGTGCATTTCTGTCTGCCTCATAAGGTACTATTCAAGATATGACATTGTTATAATTTGAAAAGTATTATTCAGGAAGAAGACAGATTTCAATTCAGCAGGTTTGACTGTAAGAAGACCAAGAACGCCAAATGGAAAAAAGCTAAGTCACACATGATCAAAACTTTAAAATTATCACATATCTTGAAAATTAGCTAAAGAGTTATAGCCAAATCTCAATTTACCTCTCAACAAAAAGTTAGACCAGGGGATTGTCACAATATGGGAGCCATTTTGATTAATGTGAACTTAAGTAAGGAAGTTTCTATTCCATGGTGGTTGGCTTGTATTGCTTCTTCATGAATTATGTTCTGATGTTTTTAGGTCACTGAAAGTATCAAAATAATATTGAGTTAGATGCATTTTCTTCATGTCTTTCATGAGTTTAAAACATCTGGTTCTCCACAATGGCAATCAACTGACATCTATCTCACTCTGGAAAATAAAAATAAAAATTTTGTCTAGGATGTTCCTGGAAGGGTATTGCAAAAAAAATTATCTGTGACTCTAGCATGCAAGGTGAGGTCAGACCCTATTAGCTGAGGGGAGTAAGGAGCAGATGTTTGGACCAAGTATGGGGAAGACTGGGCCAGATAAAGGGTAGAAGTTTAGATTTCTCAATTCACTGTACATAACGGTTAACTCTTTTTTTTTTTTTTTAAAGCAAATTAGTGCTTTAATATTTCTTCGTCTTTGACCCAATAAACCACTCAAGGATAAGAGGGGGGAAACAAAGCAATACTCATCCAGTATTTTTGTTCTGAAAGATGATTTAAGGAAATACTTTCATAATGACATGCCTGAAAATCCCACATGAAACAATGTGAAAAACATTTTTTCTTAGTTATGTTCCATGTCGGCTAAAACATCTCAAATGATAGTTTTTATCATTCAAATTTGATTCAGTTAACAGAGTAACTTCCAAAAAAACAATCTAGAAAATTTGAGGAGGAAGAACATCTTCTGATTCACTCCCGAAAATAAGCAAACTTTATCCTCTCTTTATTTTACAAAGCTAATCTTTTTTATTGCACTCAGGTAATTAAAACACAACAATTCACAGATTTGCATACTATTTGGGACTGAAAAGCCTGGTGATAAATAAGTAGTCCCACTCACACTGATACCACGTGACTGGTACAGCAAAATATCTATGTTTTAAAGATTAAGTTTCTCTTGCCACAATAGCACTTCGTAACAACACAAAACCTCAGTGGCCTACAACAATAAGTGTTGATTGCTCACATGTCTAGAGTTACCTGCTGATCTTGTCCCCATTGGGGGAAAAAGTGCAAGAACCCATTTATCCTGACATTGTCAGAGGATCAGCTGGCTGTTGGTTGATATAAGCTGTCCTCAGCTTGGATGATTGGAGCAACTTGACTTAGCTCTGTGTTTCTCATAATCTAGAAGGTTAATCCAGGTATATTCTTATAGTAATGGCTAAGGTACAAAAGAAAGCAAGTGGAAATATGCCAGGGTTCTTGAGGCCTAAGCTCAGGATTGGTACACAATCATTTTCACCACATACCATGAGCCAAAAGCAAGTCATAAGACCGGTACCAATCGAAGGGGTGGGAAAATAAAGTATACCTCTTTAGTAAGAGGAACTGCAAAGTCTTGTGGCAAAAAAAATGATGAATGTAAGAATTCAATTCATTAGTACAATTTTTTATTGTGTGAGATATTGAGTTCCTTTCCTCTATAGAGACCGTGCTATGCAATATAGATAATAAGAGGCATAAGATCTGATAGTGATTCTCAAACATGGACGGCTTATTAAAACTCAAAGTGCCAAACCCTTCTCCTAGAGTTTCTGTTTCAAGAATTTAGAGGAAGGGCCTTAGAGTTTGCATTTCAGGTGAATTCCCAGATGATGTTGATACTGCTAGCCTAGGGAGCACATTCTTAAAGCCACTGTTCTGTGGATCTAGAGTTAACAAGAACTTATTGGGATACTTTAGGCAACAGAGGAACACTGGTATTTATAGGAAAGGCAATTTAAAGTGAAGTGGGAGAATTTGAGTGAAATCATTTCCTAGATATCCAAACAGCTTGTTAAGAATAAGCAGGTAAATCAGGGGCCATTGCTTCTTTCTTTGCACTATTCAATTTAACTATATCAGGTAGCCAGCAAACAACGCAAGGGTTGGGAATGAATCAGTAATCAATTGTCTGTTGAAAGTTACACACAAAATTCTACATTGACAAACAAATTTTGGTGTCATTATTTTATTGGAAAAAAATAATTAAACTAAGGTGTTGAGATATCCATCACACTTAAAGTCAGTGAAAACACCCAACTTCTTCTAACATCAAATCACAATGAAACAATGAGTAAATGAGGCCTTAATTTTGGGGCAAGCAGAAAAATATTATTAAATTATTTTGGGGGAATTGGTGAACTACAGCCAGTAAAGATAATGTGATTAAATGTAAAGTATGTTTTTTTGAGACAGGGTCTTCCTCTGTCGCCCAGGCTGGAGTGCAGTGGTGTGATCACAGCTCACTACAGCCTCAACCTCCCAGGCTCAAGCAATCCTCCCACCCCAGCCTTCCGAGCAGCTTGGACTATAGGCACACGCCACCATGCCCAGCTAATTTTTGTATTTTTTTGTAGAGACAGGGTCTCGCTATGTTGTCCAGACTGGTCTCAAACCCCAGGGTTCAAGTGATCTTCCTGCCTTGGCCTCCCAAAGTGCTGAGATTACAGGCATGAGCCACCATGCCTGGCTGAAAGGCAAAATATTGAATATTGAGACCTACCTGAGGTTTAGTCTAGCCTGACTGAGCACAGTTAAGCACTAAGCAAAAAGAAAATTATTATTAGATAAGTGAAAAGCAGATTACATTTTACCAAAAATATGTTACTTTTAAAAGTGTACAGGCAAATATCAAAATTGAATCAGTATTTCCAGACCACTACCTTTGAAGGTATCCCTAATCTTATACTAATTGGAACAAAAAAATGAGAACATGCAAAGAACATATGAATTCATTCAATATCAACATTATTAGTGTCTTTAAATGCTCACATAGAAATTGGAATTAATAGAATAGAGAAGGCACCAAAAGAGAAAAACTCATGTTTTCAAGCATTTAAACCCTTTTTTCATTGATACCCAGTCCTTAGATTCAATCTTAAATAGAAAAAAGTGTTTTATAACTGAACTAAAGTCTAAAACCAAACTCTTTGAATAAATATAAATCTGTTATGCAAATACAAATTTGAATGGAACACTTTACAAATTTATTTAATAAAGTATATTATATAAGCATGAATTTAATAACATAATTATCATTCAATGGTATTCATCTGATATTAAATACCCATTCACATACTTTAATTCAAAGTATGTGGAACTAAAATCCTAGAAGACAGTAGTTTTGCTCCCAGCTGGGTTGATACAATGATGTATCTCCCTTTATTATCCTTAATTCCCTAAACCACACAAGTACATAGAAAATTTGAGTTCTACTTTGACCAAATGATAAGAAGGCTATTATAATTTCACACTAAGGTGATTTTTATCTTTTTATCAACTTGAGTGTTCTCCCTATGAGGTTCTCCACTTCCACCTCCATCTACCCCTACATACAGTGAAAATGGTCCCTAAAGCCCAGGAGAATTAATAGATTATTTTCTTTATAGTGGTTATCATACTATCATGGTTTCTCATTTGCTTTTTCATGTGAACCAAAAAGAAAAGCTGCATGAGAGCATCTCTAAGGACAGCAAATGCTTTTTTAGTTATCTGTGAAGCCTTGTTTTAAGTATAAGTAGAGGGAAATCATTGGAACTTAGTAAAAGGAAATGTGTATGGAAAAAATCTTATCAACTGAGAAATATATATACTTTCCTTCTCATCTATCGGAATAGGAAAATGAGTTTAATCAGAACTGGGGCTGGAGGTTGGAGGCAGAAATGCAAATAAAGGAAACAAAATTAAATTCAGGCAAGTTTCTTAAATACCTTTTCCCGGTGATTTGACAATATGGATCTTTAGATAAATACAGAATCTTACTTAAAGGATAAAGATAATGTTGGTTTTTTATTGGACTTTTCATAAAAGCTACTTTTCTAAGTTATTTTGACCTCAGCAATAAGAATTTCAGAAAGTGGTGGGATTAAGCTCCAGGGTTAAGCTGCTGATGTCTAGACAACCTGGAATTGAATTCAAATAGAAATCGGAACCCTGAGGTAAAAAAGTTAGCAAACTGGTTCCATTTTTTTTAAAAAAAAAAGACTATTAGAGTCATAACTAAATGCACTTTTGCTTCAAAAGAAGATAATTATCTATTTGTAGCATATGAATTTCAGACTACAGTGTCTTGATTTAATGCACCCAGCACACTAGTGAGCCAAAATTCACCAAAATCCAACAGAAATCTAAATTAAGTGAGAATAATGTTTTCCTGAGTATTCATTTCAGAATTTATTTAAATCTAGCCCAAATGTGCCATACTTCTCTGAATGTACTAATTAGATTCTACTGGAAACCAGCTGACCCCAAGTTCGCCCCTAGGTATTTGTTTGTAATACAAAGTTAGACATTGTTGAAAACATCTGAGGTCCTATTCTCAGGTTTCTATCAATGGGAGACCAGTCTTTGGCATTGTGAAATCCCTCAGTGGCCACTTTCAAGAGCCCACAGTAGATTCAACTGTGTTCTTCACGTGATCACAGGCTGAACTGGCCTCTGCTGTTGACCTCTTCTTTATGTCAGAAGCCGCTTCAGTGTGGGACCACTCTAACAACACATTTTCATCTGAAATTAATTCCGGTTTTTTTGTTTGTTTGTTTTGTTTTTTACTTTTTTCATTTCCCACTACTTTTATGCAGCAGAAAAACAAAATAGTGCATTTTTTTGCAGGGATTGCTTTGAAGCTCATAAGCAGGGCAGACCAATTAAATCCCCATCTAAGCATAATTAGGGTGATTGACAATGGCCTTTCCCCAATAAGAATGGTTGGCCCATCGCGGTGGCTCACGCCTGTAACCCCAGCACTTTGGAAGGCCAACTCGGGCAGATCACTTGAGGTCAGGAGTTTGAGACCAGCCTGGCCAATGTGGTGAAACCCTGTCTCTACTAAAAATACAAAACTTAGTCAGACGTGGTGGCCGGTGCCTCTAGTCCCAGCTACTCAGGTCAGGTGGCTGAGGCAGGAGAATCACTTGAACCCAGGAGGCAGAGGTTGCAGTGAGCTGAGATCTGAGCTCGCACCACTGCACTCCAGCCTGGGTGACAGAGTGAGACTCTGTCTCAGAAAGAAAGAAAAAAAAAAAAAAAAGAATGGTAAAGGTTTATTGTGAGTTTACTATACCCCAGGCACTGTGGTAAGCACTTTGCTTGCATTATTTTATTCAGTTCTCACAACTGGTTCATGACATGGGTGCTGTTACTATCTCCATTTGACAGAAGTTACTTAGGATCAGAGAAATTAAGTATATTCCTTAGTCATTCCTAGTAAGTAGTTGAACCCAAGAATGTGGGTGATTTTCTTTTTCAAAAATGTCTGTTCTGTTTTCCTTAAAGCTATCATTGAAATGGATCGAAGGGAGGAAATAAATGAGGGAGGGAGGGAGGGAGAGAGAAAGAGAGAAAAAGGATTTGGCTAAAGGTCAAGTTGCCTTGCCCTCTTTCCCTTCTCTTACACAATACTTGAGAAGAATCCTGATGCTCAATAATGAAAGCAGAAAAGATTCTGAGGGCAAGAATCTTTTTTTTGGTCACCACCGTTCCCCTCAAAGCCCAGGTTATTAGGTTGCATAGTTATTGTACTGAAAAAAAAATTAGGAAATGTTTTAAAGCTCTAGAGACCCTCCTCTTTAGTGGTCTACTCTACGCAGGAGAAAATTGGGTCTAATGGATAATCTAGGTGTATTCCAAGGATGGTAGGGTTATCAAATATTTAGGATTACTTCTCTGTATACATCATATGTATTATGTAATGAACTCTTATTCTTGCATTACTAAGGAATATTATTATAAATAAACTGAAAATAGTTACATAATAGTATTTTTATCTCTTGAATTCAGCGCCAAATTAGTAGTGCTGGATTAGTTTGCACTTGATAGGAATGATAGGAATGAATTTGACCAAATGAACCATTTTTAACACTATTGTTTGACAAGTGAAAAAAATATGGTTTAATTTCTGAAATAATTACCTTTTTCCCCCTACAACTTCATGGTTTTACCAGTGAAATGCTTAATGTTTTTCATCAGAAACATCTAACTTTCCAATGCCTCAGGGGATATTAAAACACCAGAGCTTTCCCACAAACATGCTATACAGCGTATGCAATTGACTTGGGTCACATAAAATATTTTGCCTCTTCAGGCTGGGTGCAGTGGCTGACGCCTGTAATCCTAGCACTTTGGGAGGCCAAGGCGGGCGGATCACTTGAGGTCAGGAGTTTGAGATCAGCCTGGTCGACATGGCGAAACCCCGTCTCAACTAAAAATACAAAAAACAGTTGAGCGTGTTGGTGCGTGCATGTAATCCCAGCTATTCTACTCAGGAGGCTGAGGCAGGAGTTTGAAACTGGGAAGCGGAGGTTGCAGTGACCCGAGATCACACCACTGCACTCCAGCCCAGGCAACAGAGTGAGACTCTATCTCAAAAAAAAAAAAAGAAAACAGAGAACATATTTTGCCTCTTCAATGAGTATGGAGACAACAATGGCACTCATAATCTTTTCTTGCATGAGCACTCTTAAAATCAAAATCTACATCCTCTAACTTGGAACATACAAAGACCGCTCCATTGGTCTCCAGAATTTGTCAAGTTGTACACTTTGCTCTATTGTAGAAAATAAGGTCTTGGAAAGTACTCTTACGGCATTTTTTTTCTTATTCTAAACTTTTCCAAGATGTGGAGATACCGCTTTTTCTCTTTTAATGTATGCCAACTCACAAGTCTCACCTTTCAGTTTCACTGCAAATATTGTGAGTGCAATTGGACAAGATGGTTTATACTGCAATCCGTAAGGGGGAAAAGAATCCTTCCTCCCACAATACTAATCTAGGAATCTATTGCTCCCGCTTTTAGTCCCAGATCCAGCGTTACTGCCATCACACAGTTTCTTTATGACTTCAGTTGCCTCATCTACAAAATGGAACAATTAGAGCACAATAGTTTGTTTTAAAGAATTACTATGAAAATGACAAAGCCCCGTATCAATGAAAAAAATTCATTATACTTTTGTATTAGTTTATTCCCCTTCTTTACTCAGTCCCCCAGCCATCCAGCCACCCCTGCCCTACACCTTCTCATAATATTTCTTCCCCTATTGGCCTCAGTCTTGTGCTTTCTGTTTTTCCTTCTCTCTTTACCACTTTACCATTCTTTCTCAGTATGGTTTTTGTTCCTCTTTTGGACCTAAAATTACTTGTCTTCCTCTCCTTAGGGCCATCAGAAGAAACAGTCATACAGATCTCTTGCACTATACCCTTTCATCCCCCACCCCTCCCCAATAGATTTGATTTGATTGGACATTCAAGAATTATAAGTTTATTAGGTTAAGAAGAAAGAATTTAACTAAACCTAGTTATGCCTGTGGCACAATATAATGCTCATGTCAGTTATTTTTTTAAAAGGTAATTTCTGGTGATAATTAAGAATGTACTGTAACGTTAAAATGTCCTGATTTTATTATATGGATTAGTAACATATCTTATTTAAGGGGATTTTTAAACATTTCTTTTCTTTTTTTTTTTTTAACAGAGTTTCACTCTTGTCACCCAGGCTGGAGTGCAGTGGCACAATCTTGGCTCACTGCAATCTCTGCTTCCCATGTTCAAGGGATTCTCTTGCCTCAGCCTCCTGAGTAGCTGGGATTACAGGCACCACCATGTTGGCCAGGCTGGTCTCGAACTTCTGACCTCAGGTGATCTGCCCTTCTTGGCCTCCCAAAGTGCAGGGATTACAGGAATGAGCCACTGCGATCGGCCCAACATTTCCTTTTTAAGTTGGATTTTTAAAGTTGTGCACAATTTAGCAGCCTATTTCAATGAGTACACGGAAAACAGTTCATAAGTGTTGTGAGGTATGGACTGTTTTGTGCTCTATTAACAGAATTCATGAAAAACAGAATGATTTTATTACTACTACCAATTCTCTCAAATATGGAGATTTTATATATTTTAATTGAATACATACATTGGTATGCTTTTTATATCTCCATGAAAACATCTATATTATGAGAGTTCCATCAGTTTTTCTGATTTCATATATTAAACGATCCTATATAAATTCTGTGGGAGTGGGAAAATCAGTTTACCAATAAAATGTATACAGCAGTTGGAGATTGTCCTTTTCCAGCAGTCTTCATACAAAACCAATTATTGCCAAATGTTATGACCTGAACAGTTAAAAATCATCTAAATGCAAAACAATATACAAATCCTAAGATGTATTAGCTTGGTACAAAAATAATTGCAGTTTTTGCCATTGAAAGCAATGGCCAAAGCTGCAATTACTTTTGTACCAACCTAATATTTTATTTTAAAAGTGAAGTGCCTCTAGTGAGTTACAAGCAAGTAGCAAAGAAGAGTCGGCGAGTTAAAAATGACTTACTCGTAAAATATTTTCCTTGTGTTTGGACCAGTTCTATATAATTCAAATATAACCAAAAAATGGGAGGTAAGCATATTTATGTACATTGTACATTATATATTATATTTGAAAAAACCGAGGGTCTAGAGGACTAAGTATCATGCTAAGGATGTCAGATGGGATGGTTCTGTTGTTGGCGAGGCATCTACAGTACCTCAAAGTCCATCCCATACAGATCTACTGCTGTTCTCATTTGTTATAGAGTTTCACCATTCTCTTGGTCATCTCAGGAAAGCACAGCCCTCTTTCCCTCAGAGCCTTCCAGTACAAATGAGAGAAGGGCTTCTCTGGATATTTTGACCCCATGCTAAACTGTTCCTGCACCGCTTCTCTGTATGTTTCTGCCCCATGCTAAACTGCTCCTGCACCACTAACAGGGAGAGTGCCATCCTGGGCCTGACCAATGCTTGACTAGCTGCAGTAGGTGTGTGATCATGAGGAGAGGGATTAGATGAGCTACAACTGAGAGAACAGAAATTGGAGCACCTTAATGGAGATGCTCCTTTGAATGGAGACCTGCCTCTTGCCTATCCTAGCAGAGTGGAGCCCTCTCTTGGGGTGGGATAGACAGTCTGCAAATGCCAGCTCTGCCCCCTGCTATGTGAGGGGACCTCTTATCTGGAACCCCACTAATATTCCCCTTAAAACATTTATATCCTCACCCTAACCTTTCCCCCACTTGGATCTCAGTCTTACTTCTGAGGATAAAGTAGCCTAGTTCTTCATCTTTACTTTTATCCTTGAGGCTAAAATAAATGCAGGTCCTTATTTATTTAGATTCTGGATCTAAAACAAAACAAAGCATATTAACAACAACAAAAACATCCTCTTTTTCTCTCTCAAACTCAGGTCTTGAAAATCATGTGTCTGTACCTTTAAAATTCCACATCTGTGTGTCTGTACCTTTAAAATTCCACATCTGTTAATGAGTTTTTAAATATCTGTTTAGAAATTCAATTGATTCTTTGATTGTTTGTAAGAGCTCCATGCCCTAACTTCCCTAGGGTAAATAATTAAGTGCCTCCCTAAACTCACTGGACTCAGTGGGAGGGGAAGAGGGGTGGATGGAGGGGAACAGGGAAATTAATGCTGGTTAATGACTCCAATTGTCATCCCACCACACACAATTATCTATTCAAATGGCCCCCTAGGCCGACTTGAGCTGATTGAACTGGTGATGAACGAACATCTGACTCAGTAACAGTCATTTACAAATTAACCAATAGCAGAGAATGACAAGGCACAAAGGCTCGAAACAATATTTGTCCTTGCTATAACTGGTGAATAGTGGAGTTCATCTAAGTATCACTCTAAACTATAACCAGCATGGATCAGTGATGATAACGCATCATAAACCAATAATTGTGTTTAATCATTCTGTTCAACTGAGGTTCCCCAAAATTAATTAACTAACAAATGGATGATAAATTACATAAGTAAAGGTAAACAAAAAAGGAATCAGGATACCAATCTTAATATTAGCTTAAGTGGAATTCAGGTCATAAGGTGAAAGGAGACAAAGAAAGACACTTTATAAAATTAAATGATAAAATTCACGAGGAAGATAAAATATTTATGAATATCTATGCATCAGATAACATAGCATCAACATTCATGAAGCCGATACTTCCAATAATTAAAGAAGAAAGAGAATAACAGTGGTGATGGGAGACATTAATTTACCTCTTGTGGGCCAAAATAGATCAAGTGGACCAAAACAATGTCTAAGGAAACAGCATATCAAAATGGGATTTTTTTTTTTGTTTTTTTGTTTTTTGTTTTTTGTTTTTTGTTTTTTTTTTTTTGGAGACAGAGGCTCGCTCTGTTGCCCAGGCTGGAGTGCAATGGTGCAATTAAAATGGGATGCTTTTTAAAGTATATAAAGTAAACCAATACTACATCACTAGGAAAAGAATACAAATGCTTTTCAAATACCCATTCTTTAAAATCTTTAAATGTTCTTTAAAAATCAACAGTATGTTAGTCACAAAGTAAACCTCAACAACATGCAAAATGTAGACATAGTATAAATAATATAACATTCTCAGATAAGAATATACCTAAACATTAATAAGAAAACCAAGAAAGAAAAGGCCCTTACCTACTAAAAGTTTTTTAAATGATTTCATACACCAGTTGAGACAAAGAGGAAATACTAACCAAAATTGCAGAATATCTAGAAAATAATTATTTTAAAATTATGTATCATATCAAGACTTATGGAGTATAACTGGAAAGAATAAAAATAAATAATTGAAATATTTAACTGATTTTACTTAAATATAGGAAAAGAATCATAAAAGGAAAGAAAAAGATAAAAGCAGATATTGATACAACTAATAAAATTAATAATCTCTTTATTAATAGTAATGAAATGGATAATCTCTGAGTTAACCTAATGAAGAATAGGGGGAAAGTACAATAAACAAAATAAGAAATAATCAAGGTACGTAGGAGAATAGTAAGAGGCTGTTTTGCTAAGCTACACATAAATAAATTCAAAATCTATGATGAAATACACAATTTTCCAGGACAATGTACCTTACCAAACAAAAAGAAAGAAAACATGTAAAATCTTTATTTCTGTAAAAGAATTAGCTTAATTTTTATTCTATGGCTCTTTCCTCATGAAGCACAATAGAAGATATTTCTACAGGGCAAATTAACCTGAGTCCTCCAAAAAGAATATGTCAAGAGAGGATCTGAAGTGTATAAAATCTATTGGAGAATCACCTGTGAAGGACAGAGTGTGACTGAGCAGGGGAATGAGAGCCTTCAGACGTCAATGCAGGTCTGACACCTCCAAAAGTGGAGAGAGCACGAAGAAAAATTGAGTAGGAAGGAGCTCCAGACTGGAGTGCAGTTCTGAGAGTGTCTCAGCCAGCTCAATTGGGAAATCAAGGCTGTTAGAGGGGTCCCACAACTACCAGAAATGGCCCGTTTCTAGCATAACTCTCACCTACTGAGAAACATTTTTCTGAAATTTATCTACAGTGTAGCCTACATCACCACCTTTTCCCTTTACTAGATCATTCTAATCAGTATACAAACATACTGTAGTATCTCCCATTTTATGAAATATTTCCCTGCCCCCTCCCATAGTAGCTACTGCCCCATTTCTGTGCTTCCTTTGGAAGCAGACTTCTGCAAAAAAAAAAAAAAAAAAAAAAAAAAAAAAAAAAAAAAAAAAAAAAAAAGGCCTGTAATTATTGTATAATACTTACCTCTCCTCCAGTTTTCTCTTAAAACCAATTCATTTGCTCTTATACATCCACCACTTCACCAAAAACGTATTTCTCAAGTTCCTCAGCGACCTCCATGTATCTAAAACCAATGGTCAAATATCAGTTCTTAACTGACTTACTACAGAGATTTCTTCCTCCTATTTTCTCCTCCTTCCACTTCCTCCTCCTCTTCCTCTTCTTATCAGTTTTCAGAATAATTAGTTTTTTATTATACTTTTCATAAAAGCTACTTTTCTAAGTTATTTTGTTATTTTGCCTGTAATCCCAGCTACTTGGGAGGCTGAGGCAGGAGAATCGCTTGAACCTGGGAAGCAGAGGTTGCAGTGAGCCAAGATTGCGCCATTGCACTCCAGCCTGGGTGACAAGAGTGAAACTCTGTCAAAAAAAAAAAAAAAAAGAAAGAAAAAAGAAATGTTTAAAAACATTTAAGCAATCTCCAGAGAAGACCTTTATTTTTTCTAAGAACTATTATTAACTTATGAATGTTAACATATTTTGGTGTATTTTTAATGCATTATAGACATTGTTCCTTTGAATACCTAAATCATTCTTTCTTTATCAATGGGAAACATTTAGAGTCAGCCCTTGGGTCATTTTGATGTCTCTCCACTTTGTACAGGACATCTCAAGTTTATCGTGCAAGTTCTGTTTTTTAGATGTGGAATTGGCTTTCTCTAAGCAGCCCTAATTCTTTTCTGGGGGAAATGAAATTCAAAAAATATAATTTGGATGCTAGCGATGCTAGTGGCTACCAGGTTGTCATTGATTCTATATTTTTTTATTGGGCAGAGCTAGGAAATACACACTTTTAGAAAGAGACAAATGAATAGTAATTTTATTCTGAAATTTCCATTCAAATTGATTTATAGGATAGTTCTATAATATTAGGCCATCGTCTTGACTCTTAACATTATCATCATTATTTTCTTAATTCTAATCTATATTAGGCTGAGCCATTTTAAATTAACATTTTTGTGTTTATTAAAATGTTTCGTTTTAAAAGTAAACCAAATACTGTATCACTAGTAAAACAATGTTTTTCAAATACCCATTCTTAAATCATAAAATGTTCTTAAAATATTTATTACAGAATATTAGCGATTTTATATTGTCCAACCATATGTGTGTATATGTATGTAGTTGTGTGTGTGTATAGTTTGTGTGTGTGTGTGTCTGCATGTGTAATTTCAAAATAAGAATATAACTTTTATTGCTAATAATGAGTCTACTGAAAGAAATTTAAGATGACTTTGATGTTCTTTTTGTCTTTGGAATAAATCCCACTAGGGATGTTCAGTCAAAATACTGTGTTTCAAAGTTACTTGAAATAATTCCTCTTTCTATGGTTATGCCACCAACTTGATACAGAGATCACTTGTTTCTATTTCTTTTTTATTTCTATAATTTATTTTTACTTTTTGATTTCATATTGTTTTAAAATTTACATGGTTCCTAAGTCAAAATGATAAAATGTTGTAGATTCAGATAGGTCTAATGCCTATTCCTGTCTCTTCACCCATTTTATAATGCTCCTTTTTATGGTCATCAATTGTCGATCAAACAATTGTTTATTAAAAAAAGTAAGTAAATATGTAAATATTCATACTTCACTCAATTTCTTATAAAACATTATTTATATGGTGAAAATTCTCTTTCCTTCCTTCCTTCCTTCCCTTTTCTTTCATACAACAAATTTAATAAATCACTCCATGGAAATGTATAGCAATCCAACTCATTTTTTCTCCCCTGACACACTTCATCTCCCCACCATGCTACAGAGCACTCCATTGTATAGATGTGCCATGTTTATTGAAACAGTGCACTTTTGGTGGGCTTTTGGGTGATCTTGGTTCTTTTCTGTTACAAAGAGTACTACATTAAATACCTTTATGCTATGACGACTAATCCTCTCAGTTTGCCTGAGACTGATGGGTTTCTCAAGATGCAGGACTTTAAATGCTGATGCTAGCAAAATTCTGTACAAGCCAGAGAAAGTTGGCTACCCTACCATGTGCACGCATCTTTCAGAGGATTGATATTTTATGAATTTGGATTTTTTGCCTGGGTACATGATAGGCTTTTCTATTTGTTCATATACTTCTTTTTTGTCCTTCAAGTATGCCTCAAGGTATTTTTTCATATTGGTCTTGAACATTTTTCATTAAGTTTATTCCTAGGTCATTTTTCTTTTTTGACACTACTATAAATGAGATCATTTCTACCATTGCATTTTTAAATTTATTGTTTTCGTACATTCTATAAAAGCTATAGATTTCTATATATTTATTTTTACTTTCCACCTCCAAGTGCTGAGCAAGCATCCGGGCATCTTCCCTTTGTAAAACTGATTTCCCCCAGGGAAACTTTGAAATCTCTTCTAAATCCCCTCTATCTGGTCCTCCAATTAACAAACAGAAAGAGAGTAGGTCACCTCCTAGTTGCTTCAGGTTACAGTTGACATATTTCATTTCTGCTCACATTCCATTGTCTGCAATTCAGCTGATGCCTGTGCCTACCTGTAAGAATACAGGGAAATACAGCCTTCACTTGTGCCTAGGAAAGAGAGAACAATAAATGTCTACCTCAAGACTCTACTGGAATGTAAGTACTACAAGTACAGGGATTTTGTACTTTTGGTTCTTTAAAGAATCTCAAATACTTTGAACATCTCCTAGTATACAGCAGGTGCTCAACAAAGAGGTGTTGTTATACAATGGATATGTCTTTAACATGAAAATGTTTATTTATCTCAGCCTACCATTTTCATCAGTGAAGAGACACTAAAGGCATTCACATTAAATTCCAGATCAAGGTAAAGATGTTTGCTTTTACCTTTTGTATTTAACACACTATGGAGATAGTCACCCATGCAAACAGTAAATATTTTAGGGATCATGGACCACATAGCCTCTGTTTAAACTCTACTCTAGACAATACATGAGCAAATGGGTGTGACTGCGTTCCAATTAAATGTTATTTGTAAAACCACTTCCCGGGTGGATTTGGCCTAAAGGTCATAGTTTCAGAATGATTACTGTAGACCACAGTTGTCGGCAAGACAAATAAAGGTTTAGGTAAAATTATTACCTTTTGCAGATGATACAATGTTATGTCTGGAATGTCTAAAAGAAACCATTTTAAAACTAGTGAAAATAATAAGAGAATTCAGTAGGATTTCTGGGGTGATGGGGGACAAGACAAATTTAATATACTATAAATTTTAAAAATCTAGAAAAACCTGAAAAGTAAAAGCAATGCGGGGAAACTAGTTCTACTAGATATATACCAAAAAGACTCAGTAATTTAAACTATGTATTATTGCCATAGGACTAGAAAGAATAAAATAGGAATTTTAGAGATAGACACTATGCATACAGAACTTATGATATAAAAAGGGTGGCATTATAAACCAATGACGAGAAAAATAAAATATTCAAAGAATGGTGTTGGGAAAACTAAATAGCAACCAGGGGGGACACAAAAAATTACATTCGCAGTTTGTACCTCCCAGAAGGTTGAATTGCAAACAGATTAAAATTTAAATATGCAACACACCACGAGAGCATAAAATTACAAAAGGAAACATGGGATAACCCTTCATTGAATCCAAACACACAGAGAGATTTTCTAACTATAAGACAACATGCAGAAATGATGGACGTATTTCATGCCATAAAAATCAAAACTTCTGCCTCGCAAAACGAAATAAATTGATTAATTTAAAGGTAGAGAATACTTGCATCTTAGATCACAAAGTGTATTAGTTTGCCGGGGTTGTCGTAACAAAATACCATAGACTGGGTAGCTTTAAAAAAGAGGAATTTAATTTGTATAGTTCTAGAGGATAGAAATGCAAGATGAAGATATCAGCAGGTTTAGTGTCTTTTGAGGTCTCTTTCCTTGGCTCACAGATGTCTACCTTCTTGTTTCTTCATATGTTCAACTCTGTGTGTTGTCTGTGTTCTGATCTCTTTTATAAGGACGCCAGTCATATTGGATTGGGGCCCACCCATACGACCTCATTTTACCTTAATTACTTCTTTTAGCCCATCGCCAAATATAGTCACTTTCTGATGTACTGGGAGTTAGGACTTCAATATAGAAATTGTGGAAGGGCATAATTCAGCCCATAACACAAAGAAAGGATTAATCTTGGTTATATACAAAGAACCTCCCAGGAATTCACAGAGCATCCTCTTTTCCCTCCCCTTACGT
>NW_012098388.1:1185082-1223019 GCF_000951045.1 Mandrillus leucophaeus | reverse complement strand
CCCTCTATCTGGTCCTCCAATTAACAAACAGAAAGAGAGTAGGTCACCTCCTAGTTGCTTCAGGTTACAGTTGACATATTTCATTTCTGCTCACATTCCATTGTCTGCAATTCAGCTGATGCCTGTGCCTACCTGTAAGAATACAGGGAAATACAGCCTTCACTTGTGCCTAGGAAAGAGAGAACAATAAATGTCTACCTCAAGACTCTACTGGAATGTAAGTACTACAAGTACAGGGATTTTGTACTTTTGGTTCTTTAAAGAATCTCAAATACTTTGAACATCTCCTAGTATACAGCAGGTGCTCAACAAAGAGGTGTTGTTATACAATGGATATGTCTTTAACATGAAAATGTTTATTTATCTCAGCCTACCATTTTCATCAGTGAAGAGACACTAAAGGCATTCACATTAAATTCCAGATCAAGGTAAAGATGTTTGCTTTTACCTTTTGTATTTAACACACTATGGAGATAGTCACCCATGCAAACAGTAAATATTTTAGGGATCATGGACCACATAGCCTCTGTTTAAACTCTACTCTAGACAATACATGAGCAAATGGGTGTGACTGCGTTCCAATTAAATGTTATTTGTAAAACCACTTCCCGGGTGGATTTGGCCTAAAGGTCATAGTTTCAGAATGATTACTGTAGACCACAGTTGTCGGCAAGACAAATAAAGGTTTAGGTAAAATTATTACCTTTTGCAGATGATACAATGTTATGTCTGGAATGTCTAAAAGAAACCATTTTAAAACTAGTGAAAATAATAAGAGAATTCAGTAGGATTTCTGGGGTGATGGGGGACAAGACAAATTTAATATACTATAAATTTTAAAAATCTAGAAAAACCTGAAAAGTAAAAGCAATGCGGGGAAACTAGTTCTACTAGATATATACCAAAAAGACTCAGTAATTTAAACTATGTATTATTGCCATAGGACTAGAAAGAATAAAATAGGAATTTTAGAGATAGACACTATGCATACAGAACTTATGATATAAAAAGGGTGGCATTATAAACCAATGACGAGAAAAATAAAATATTCAAAGAATGGTGTTGGGAAAACTAAATAGCAACCAGGGGGGACACAAAAAATTACATTCGCAGTTTGTACCTCCCAGAAGGTTGAATTGCAAACAGATTAAAATTTAAATATGCAACACACCACGAGAGCATAAAATTACAAAAGGAAACATGGGATAACCCTTCATTGAATCCAAACACACAGAGAGATTTTCTAACTATAAGACAACATGCAGAAATGATGGACGTATTTCATGCCATAAAAATCAAAACTTCTGCCTCGCAAAACGAAATAAATTGATTAATTTAAAGGTAGAGAATACTTGCATCTTAGATCACAAAGTGTATTAGTTTGCCGGGGTTGTCGTAACAAAATACCATAGACTGGGTAGCTTTAAAAAAGAGGAATTTAATTTGTATAGTTCTAGAGGATAGAAATGCAAGATGAAGATATCAGCAGGTTTAGTGTCTTTTGAGGTCTCTTTCCTTGGCTCACAGATGTCTACCTTCTTGTTTCTTCATATGTTCAACTCTGTGTGTTGTCTGTGTTCTGATCTCTTTTATAAGGACGCCAGTCATATTGGATTGGGGCCCACCCATACGACCTCATTTTACCTTAATTACTTCTTTTAGCCCATCGCCAAATATAGTCACCTTCTGATGTACTGGGAGTTAGGACTTCAATATAGAAATTGTGGAAGGGCATAATTCAGCCCATAACACAAAGAAAGGATTAATCTTGGTTATATACAAAGAACCTCCCAGGAATTCACAGAGCATCCTCTTTTCCCTCCCCTTACGTGGTCTGCAGTAATCATTGTCAAACTATGACCTTCAGGCCAAATTCACCCGGGAACTGTTTTTGCAAATAACATTTAATTGGACACAGTCCCACCCATTTCCTCATGTATTGTCTAGAGCAGAGTACTATAGTTTAAACAGAAGCTGTGTGGCCCATGATACCTAAAATATTTACTATTTAGTCATTTACAGAAAAAAATGACAACCTGTGGACTAGGGCACAGTCAGACTGGGGGTTAGGGAATGTGTAGGCAACATGGAGGTAAAAGTTAAAGAGACAGACCAGGTTGCATTAGGGATAAGCTGATAGATTCCAGTGTGCCTGGGATAGTGCCAGTTTACATTTATTATTCCAGCACACTTACTAGTGATGTTTACACTTTTAATCCTAAAAGTGCCCTCCATTGAACAATAAATGATATGGTCACTGTTATGGGTTGAATTTTGTTCCTCAAAAAGATATATTGAGGTCCATATCCCCAGCACCTGTGAATGAGACCTTAGCTAGAAGTAGGATCTTTGCAGATATAATCAAAATAAGACGAGGTCATTAAGGTAATCTGTAATCCAATATGACTGATGTCCTTATAAGTAGAGGGAAATTTGGACACAGACACACACAGGGAAAAGAGTACTATGGGACAACACACAGATGCAGACACAGAAGGAAGATGGCCTTGTGATGACAGAAACAGATTGGAGTGATGCATCTACAAGACAAGGAGCACCAAGGATTTCTGTAAACACCAAGGCTAGAAGAAATGAGAAAGGATTCTTCCCTAAAGCCTTCAGAAGAAGTATGGTTCTGCTGATATCTTCCTTTCAAACTTCTACTCTCCATAACTGTGAAAGAATACATTTTTTGCTGTTTTAAATCAACCAGTTTGTAGTACAGTCATGCGTTGCATAATGATATTTCAGTCAACCACAGACTGCATATACAATAGTGGCTTTATCAGATTATAATGGAGCATATACAGAAACCTGGTATATGGCACTTGATATTGGCATTGTTGATCAAGTAGGGGAAATGAGTGATATTCAGTAACGGTGCTGGGACACTTAGATTTCCATATGAAAAACACATATATGTAAATAATAATATATGCCATCTAGCTTTGTGTAAGTACACTCTATGATAGCCCAAAAACAAAATCACCTGACAACACATTTCTCGTAACATATTTTGTTGTTACATAAAGCATGACTGCACTTTGTTACAGCAGCCCTGGGAAATTAAGACAGTCACCTCAATCAATGAGGACTTATGTGAGGAAAATAAGTTAGCATTCAGGGATTATCAGTTAGAATATTATGGATTAAAATAGAGAAGAGCTAATATATAAGGAGCTTGAACAACTCTATAGAAAAACATCTAATAATCTAATTAAAACTGGTCAAAAGATTTGAATAGACATTTCTCAAAAGAAGACATACAAATGGCAAACGGGCATATGAAAAGGTGCTCAACATCATTGATCGTCAGAGAAATGCAAATCGAAACTACAATGAGATATTATCTCAGCCCAGTTTTAAAAGCTTATATCCCAAAGACAGGCAATAAAAAAATGCTGGTGAGATTGTGGAGAAAAGGGACCCGTGATACATTGTTGGTGGAAATGTAAATTAGCACAACCACTATGGAGAACAGTTTGGAGGTTCCTCAAAAAACTAAAAATAGAGTTACCGTATGATCCAGCAATCCTACTGCTGGGTCTATACCCAAAGAAAGGACATCAGTACATTGAAGAGATCTCTGCACTCCTATGTTCGTTGCAGTACTGTTCACAATAGCCAACATTGGATGTAACCTGAGTGTCCATCAACAGATGAATAGATAAAGAAAATGTGGTATATATACACAATAGAGTACTCTTCAGCCATAAAAAAGAATGAGATCCTGTCATTTACAACAACAAATGAAGGCCATTACGCTAAGTGAAATAAGCTAGGCACAGAAAGACAACCATCACTTGTTCTCACTTATTTGTGGGATCTAAAAAATAAAACGACTGAACTCATGGAGATAGAGAATAAAAAAATGATTACCAGAGGCTGGGATGAATAGTAGGGGAGGAGTGATGGTGGAGGGGAGGTGGGGATGGTTAATAGGTACAAAAAAAGTAGGTAGAGAGAATGTCCCAGTATTTGATAGCACAACAGGGTGACTGTGGACAATAATAATTTAATTGTACATTTAAAATAACTAAAAGTATAATTGAATAGTTTGTGACACAAAAGATAAATGCTTGAGGGGATGGAAACCCCATTGTCCATGATGTGCTTATTTCACATTGCATGCCTGTATCAAAATATCTTATGCACCCCATAAATATATACACCTACTATGTACACAAAAATTAAAAACTTTTAAAAAACAAGATAAAATGTAGAAAAGCTAGAGGTGAGGATATCACTTAAGAGACTGTAAAAATTAGAATACACTACAATCAATTAGGGCATTGTTACAAACTTACTTAAACCAATTTAGTGAGGTTTTTTTAATTGTTAGGTATTTTTGCCAGAAATAGGTAGCTTCATATACTATCAGATTTTTAAAAAATCAGTGATTTCATGTTACTTTTATTTAGATTCTTGTTATTATGTGTGGGGTTTGTTTTTTGGTGAAGTTCGTATCTGTGAATGATATTTGAAATCCAAAGTCTGTTAAAAATGGAAAGATTATGTTCATGCTTCCTACTCCACGTCCCATCTCCCAGGTGGTATATCACAATTAACATTTCTGAATGGATTCGGAACATGCCACCCCCAAAAATGTTGCTCTGGCAAACTGATTATTTTGAGTTGAAGGCACTTGAAAAACAGCAGATGCAGGAAGGGCTCTCTGACCTCCCCCTTTCTACCTAAAAGCAGGTCATGAAATTTCCCATGAGAAAGGTATTCGCCCTATATCAGGAAGAGAACAGCCTTACCACCAGAGAATGGAAGTCCACGCTGAAATGGATCTGTGCAAACCAACCTACTAAAAATCTCTTATCTTCCATTTGTTTCCTCCATATTATTTTCTAGTCACTTACCCACAATTTACTGCTCCTACTCCAAACTCTGTCTTTTTATGTCTCCACAAATTTATCATTTTTTTGTTTGAAAAGTATATAAGCTCCCACTCTTAACTGCTTCTTTAGTTCTTCATTTTTCTTGTGAAAACTCCTGTGTGCATGTAAAAATATTGTAAAATTTTTATACTTTTCTCCTGTTAATTGGTCTTCTGTAAGTCTAATTTTTAGGCCCAGCTACAGAATCTCAGAGGGTAGTGCAGTGGCATGATCTCAGTTCACTGCTACCTCCGCCTCCTGGGTTCACACAATTCTCCTGCCTCACCCTCCTGAGTAACTGGGACTACAGGCATGTGCCACCACACCCAGCAAATTTTTGTATTTTCAGTCGAGATGGGGTTTCACCATGTTGGCCAGGCTGGTCTCGAACTTCTGACCTCAGGTGATCCGCCTGCCTGGGCCTCCCAAAGTCCTGGAATTACAGCCGTGAGCCACTGCACCTGGCCTTTCTGCCCTACACTTCAAACCAAATTCTGCCAAACATGCAAACATTTAGTAGCAAACAAACATGGCCTATACTTGTAAATTCATGAAGTTCTAGCTCTCTGCCTTTTTAGTCTCTCTGGCAAGAAAGATTCACTGCATGAAAGATTCACTTGATACGCATGAACTACATTTTAGTGCCAGGTTCAGCTAACCTTGGGAATGAGACCTCCAAATGTTTATTAAAGGCAGCACACTTGTCCAAATAAAGCCCTGGGAGAAGATGACCAGAGGGTTTCACCTGCTCATGCAGGGCCAGAGGTGCTTGTTTATTCTTTCCCACCAGTGTCTATGTATTGAATTACCATTCATTTCACCACTGAAAAATAATTTCTAATAGGTAATATGTAAATTATTAAATCTTCTTGTGTTGTTCTGACATGAGACAGCAATGAAACTAAAACAGAAAAGCATACTCATTAGACCATTCAAATGCTAATTAACCACACCTGAAGTGTGAATGCCTAATTAGAGCATTACAAGTTAACCAATAGTGTAGGATTAAATATCACCCCAAGGTATTAGAAAGTAAACTAGAGACAATATAGCAGGCCTGACCCAAGGGTGTAAGATGGTAGCTATTTCTAGCTGATTCCAGTTCTCTGAAAGCAGAGCAGAGGAATGGGCTTAAGCTGAAATTTCATAGATTTAGTCAAATCAAAGAAGTGTCTGATAGGCTGTGATGTCTGCTACCATTATATACTTCTGCTTCAATGTATGTATGAGATCCCACCTGGAAGTAGGGGCTCAATGTCCTGTGGAACATCCTTCCAGTTTTAGGGGTAGCTTATTGATGATGTGCGTCCAGTAACCATTTTTGGATATTTAAAAATTATTGTCATTGATTTTTGTCCTATGTATGTATATTGTCTTCTTTGTTTGCTACTGTGGTTAAATATATCTATTTTTGTTGGTATTCTTTGTGATTGTATTTATCAAAATAACTATTGTGAACTTTCTCTTGTCTTCTACTACTAAAAATAGGAATCTTTGAAAATATATAAAAAATTCTATTTCATACCAGACATAACTGGAGTTGTGATCATTTTATTAATTTATCTCCCCTCCTACAGCATGCTGTGAAATTTCCACACTCCATTTAACTTCCATAGGCATCTGTTCACATGTAAATAACTCCCAGGATACCTAACTTTCTTTGATGATTTACTCCAATTTAAAACTAATTATTATACATTCTTAATTGTGAGACTTAGTTACATGAAAAGGATGGTTTGCCTGATTTTAATTCAAGATTTGTAACACCTGTAATTTAACGGCAAGCAGTGTCCTATTTCACTTTTGATAAAACAGAGTGATTACTATCTGCTATTAGCTAATGAATATCTCAACTGAAATTGAGAAGCATCTTTAAATTTAGGAGATTTGATTTTAATTTGGGGATTTTATGTAGGACCAAGTTACAGCAACAACTCTAATGGGAATGGTTCTAAGTTCCAGAAGGCGGAATTATATTTCTAGGAGAAACAAAATTATATGTTTGTAGCATAACATCCTCTAGGGGAATGGCAAAGATGTTGAAGAGGCAATGAAGTATGTGGGGGGAAAAAACTCTCAGAATGTAAAGGGAGAATTAACAGGCTGTTACTGCTCTGTCTTAACTACTTAACCTTAGAAATTCACTTTGCTTCTTTGTGATTCCGCTTCCTTTTATTTAAAGATGGGGTAATTATATCTTGCAAACATCACAGAATTGTTGTGAGGTCCAATGAGATAATATATATGACATCAGTTCCATCCTTCTTTGTTGTTCCCTCCATATTTTGAGACCAGTCTTCAACTCTTCTATTGATTACTTTGTTACTGGCCCTTTTTATTCTCCCTTCTTACACACACGCACAGAGAGAGAGAGAGACATATAGATTAATGGGCATCTTCCCTCAAGTGCATTTGCATTTTAAAAGATTGTGCCTAAATTGTGCAAGCCTGTAGTAGTGGTAGGTTCCTCAAATTCTATCAGGAAAGGAGACATTTCTTTGGGGACAAGTGTGTGCCTCAAATCATACCACAAAAGGAATCATGAACTCAAAAGAATTTTCCTTATTTCTAGTGTACTAGGAACTAATTATTTGAACTTGTATTTATTTACATATTTTATTTAATACATATATAATATGTTTTATTTAAAATATGTAAATATTAAAATATTTTTTATTTATTGTTACTTAAAACAGTACTCTAAAGTCAGCATTATTGCCAAAAAAATAAAAATCCATGGATGTAGTTTCCCAGGAAGCAGGAAACTTTCTGTTAAGAGTCATATAGTAAATAGGTAAAGCATTGTGGGCTATACAATCTCTGTCACAACTATTCACCTAAGCATTATAACTCCAAAGCAGCTATAGATGATATGTAAATGAATGGGCGTGGCTGTGTCGCATTAAAACTTTATTTACAAAAATGGGCTGTGAGCTGGATTTGGCTCACATATAATAGTTTTCTGACACCTATAGTATTCCATCTACTCCTACATCTTCCCTTCTTATTGCGGGATCTGGCCAGCAGCCCACAATGCAATGGGGCTCTCTCTTTGTTCCTAGGCAGATCGGCAGGTCGAGAAATAATAGACACACACAAGACAGTGAAAGCTGGGTCCAGGGGTTCACCGCCTTCTGGTCCCGCAGTGCCAACAATGCACTGGATATGCTACCATTTATTAAGTTTAGTGAGGGCAGGGGTAGGTTAATGAGGGATTTAGGGTCATTTGATTATGAGGTGAGATGGTCACATGGAGATGAAGTAATTCTTTTTTGTTGTTGTTGTTGAGACGGAGCCTCGCTCTGTCGCCCAGGCTGGAGTGCGGTGGTGAGATCTCCGCTCACTGCAAGCTCCGCATCCCGGGTTCATGCCATTCTCCTACCTCAGCCTCCCGGGCAGCTGGGACTACAGGCTCCCGACACCACACTCAGCTAATTTTTTGTATTTTTAGTAGAGACGGAGTTTCACCATGTTAGCCAGGATGGTCTCGATCTCCTGACCTCGTGATCTGCCCGCCTCGGCCTCCCAAAGTGCTGGAATTACAGGCGTGAGCCACCGCGCCTGGCTGAAGTAATTCTTTAACATAACATCTGTATGCAGAAGTACAGTATACAGAGATAAGAATTTACAATATAGTGTGTGCATCAGTAATTTCTAACAGCCTTAAAACAGGAACACAGTCTTTCCATAACCTGTAATTAGCAAGATATTAATCAGCAGTAACAGTTACAGCAAAGGCTGGTTACAAACAATTCATAGAAACAGGACATGAAGTTTAATTTCTAACAGAGCCTTAAAACAGGAACACAGTCTTTCCATAACCTATGATTAGCAAGATATTAATCAGCAGTAACAGTTGCAGGAAAAGCTGGTTATAAACAATTCATAGAAACAGGACATGAAGTTAGACAACCAGTTAGACCAAAATTTATCAGAAGGAAGTACGCCTTAACCCTAAAGAGGCCTAGAAGAGCCGTAGCAAGATGAGGGCGTTTATAGCCCTATCTTATCCATATGGACAGGCACCCCCCATGCGTCCGTTTATAGGCTCTCCGTGAGGGTTGCATTCCATTCCCAGAGCTATGAACATCTGCTTTTCTGGGATAGGAATCTTGGTGATGTGAAACCTTCCTGACTGCACGTCCATTCATAGGCTCTCTGCAGGGGGAAGCACATCACGCACTGTTGGCTCATTTTGGCAGTCCAACCTGCCATTGTCTTTACACAATCCTGCATGCAATTTTGTATTTACAATAATCAGAAGCATTTCATCTTTTATTCCATAGCAATAGTTTTAGGGGGTCTCCCTACACCTTCTTTTCCCAATCATCCAAAAAGTAGAATGTTTCACAGGAGAAGAGATATTAAACACTATAAATATATAGTTGATTCCCACTTCTCCTTTGTATTCGACCCCAAAGAATGTGCAGAAATTTCATGGCCCTGTCTTCCCTGTACTCAGCCCCTAAGGCAAGCATGATGCCCAACTAAAATAATGATCAGGGCCAAACACAACTCCTTCCTTTCCTCTAACTCTTTAGTGAAGGCTCACGATCTGAGATGCAAGGGTGGGGACACGTGTAATCCCTGCTTGGAAGTTTAGTAGCTCCATTCTTCCTCTGACTAAAATGAAGGTATCTATGAATGTGTCGGTGCTTTCAGTGCATTCGGAACCTCAGAGTTTAGTGTACCAGCAATTACTGAGAACTGACTGCTTGCAAAACTGTATAAGAATGCAAAATAAGAGACACATCCCCTCAAGGATCCAACTGCCTACTTCGGGAAGCAGAACACACACACACACATAAGAAAAATACTAAACAACACTTACAAAGCCTAACATCAGCAAAGTACATCTTTATAAAGTAGAAACTGACAGTGTCAGTGCTAACAGGAAACTCTGTACAGGAATGATCAGAGTTAGGTAATAGATCCTAGAAGAAGCAAGATGGAATGACATTTTCCCCTCCCCTCATTCCTACCAAAACAGAAGAAAAAAAACAATCTTTCAGAAAAAAGAAATGCCTAATTTCTTTGATAACAATGCTTCCTTTAAGTTGAATGGTGGTAAGAACCCTGAAATGCTGAAAAAGGTGAAATATCAGGATCAATCTTATTAACAGGTTTATTTCAAATTTCATATATAGTTCAGTTGAGCCAAAAAAAATAGTTTGACTGGGCAAAACCCAGATCCTATTTAACCTTCAAATCCCACACATCCCATTTGCTGACACTCAGTGTACGTTTCAAAATCTACATGAGATTATAAAATTTTAGAAATTATATATGAAATATAACTTGAATTTTTTCTTCACATTATGTTTTCAAATTTATATTGTTTTATGGATATAAATAAACTTTTCATATATAAACATTGAATAAAAATATATTGAGATGGGCTGGGCATGGTGGCTCACATCTGTAATCCCAACACTTTGGGAGGCCAAGGTGGGTAGATCACCTGAGGTCAGGAGTTCGAGACCAGCCTGGCCAAAATGGTGAAACCCTGTCTCTATTAAAAATACAAAAATTAGCTGGGCATGGTGGCGGGCGCCTGTAATCCCAGCTACTTGGGAGGATGAGGTAGGAGAATCCCTCGAATCAGGGAGGTGGAGGTTGCAGTGAGGTGAGATTGTGCCACAGCACTCCAGCCTGGGCAACAGAGTCAGACTCCATCTCAAAAAAATTAAAATTAAAATTAAAAAATATATATTGAGATAATTGTCCACTTAAAAATAGCTAAGAGTATAATTGGATTGTTTGTAACTCAAAGGATAAATGCTTGAGGGGGTAGACACCCCATTCTTCATGATGTGTCTTTTTTACATTGCATACTTATACCAAAATAACTCATGTACCCCATAAATATATACACCTACTATGTACCCACAAAAGTTAAAAATTATAAAATGAAAATACATTCATAAATACATACATTCTATGAAGTTTGGCTATTAAAACTTCATATTCAACTGCATGCCTTTTATAATGAAGAATAGTCTTTTTCTTAAATTCTTCTCAACTACCAAATTTGACCATGCCATCTGTTTTTTTTTTTTTTTTTCTGGGAACCTACCTGACACAGAAACATCCAGCATATGTGATGGGTTAAACTATGTGGGAGGCCCTCCCCTCCTATGCATGAATGGATAGAAGGATCAAGTGAGCGCTTCATCTTTTGAAATGTTCCCAAGGTTTAATTCTGAAATGGTCCTCTTGGTCCAGCCAATAATATATAGCTTTGCATTTGCCTTTTCCTTTTTCCCTTTTCTTTTCTTTTCTTTTCTTTTCTCTTCTCTTCTGTTCTTTCTCTTCTCTTCTCTTCTCTTTTCTTTTCTTTCTTTTCTTTTCTTGAGACAGGGTCTCGCTCTGTCACCCAGGCTGGAGTGCAGTGGCCCCATCTCAGCTCACTGCAGATTCCACCTCCAAGGTTCAAGTGATCCTCCCACCTCAGCCCTCCCAGGTAACTGGAACTATAGGCTTGCACCACCACACCTGGCTAGTTTTTGTGGGTTTGCTTTTTGTAGAGATGGGGGTCTCACCATGTTGCCCAGGCTGGTCTTGAACTCCTGACACTCAAGTGATTTGCCTGGCTCAGCCTCCCAAAGTGCTGGAATTACAGGTGTGAGCCACTGCACCTGGAAATGTATAGAATTTTCTGTATCTGATGCTGACCATATATTTATTTAAACCCTCCTCTAAGCTGTTGTTGTCTTCCTCCTTTGAAGCTTTTGTATAAGGTGTGGTAGGAACACCCCAAAGGCCTGAGACCTGAGCCTTTACTGAGATCACAGAATAGATTGTCTGAACTATTTTCATGCCTGCTGACTAATAAATATTTGCTTACTAATGTTTGATGTTTGTTGAATTCATCCACAAACTTGTTTTTCAAAAATATTGTGGTAAAATATACATAACTTGAAATTCACCATTTTTAGTTATGTAATTCAGTAGCATTGTTACATTCACAATGTTATGTAACCATCACCATCATCTGTTTCCTGAACTTTTTCATCATCCCAAAAATAAACTCTGTAACCATTAAATAATAATTGCTTGGCCGGGCACGGGGCTCATGCCTGTAATCCCAGCACTTGGGGAGGTCGAGGCAAGTGGGTTGCCTGAGGTAAGGAGTTCAAGACCAGCCTGGCCAACATGGTGAAAGCCAGTCTCTACTAAAATATACAAAAATTAGCCGGGTGTGGTAATGCGTGCCTGTAGTTCCAGGTACTCGGGAAGCTGAAGCAGGAGAATTGCTCGAACCTGGGAGGCGGAGGTTGCAGTGAGCCGAGATCACGCCATTGCACTCCAGCCTGGGCAACAAGAGTGAAACTCCGTCTTAATAATAATAATAATAATAATAATTGCTTATCCCCTCCTCCCACATTCCCTGGTGGCCTCTTTTCTACTTTCTAGTCTTTATGAATTTGCCAATTATAGGTATCTCGTATAAGAGGAATCTCACAAAATTTGTCCTTCTGTGTTTGCCTTATTTCACTTTGCATGATGTTTTAAAGGTTTGTCTGTTGTAGCGTGTATCACAATTCTTTTTGTGTTTTCCGGGATGGGGTCTCACTCTGTCTCCCAGGCTAGAGTGCAGTGACATGATCATATTTTACTCTCGCCTCCACCTCCCAGGCTCAAATGATCCTCCCAGTTCAGCATCCCAAGTAGCTGGAACAACAAGCACACACCATGTCCAGCTAATTAAAAAAAAAAAAAATTGTATACACAGGGTCTCACTATGTTGCCCATGCTGGTCTCAAACTCCTGGTCTCAAGAAATCCTCCTGCCTCAGCCTTCCAAAGTGCTGGGATTACAGGCATGAGCCACCACCTCCAGCCCCAGAATTATTTTTAAAGCTGAATAATGTTCTCTATACCACATTTTGTTTATCCATTCATCTGGTGATAGACACTTGGGTTATTTCCACCTTTTGGCTGTTGTAAATAATTCTATTATGAACATTGATGTACAAGCATCAAATTTGTTTTTAAAGTAAAGTTCCTGATAGACTGTGAGGGAAAATCTGTTGCCTTCATCTTTAACTAATGGCGACAACAAAGAACTTAAAGTTGGGTATGAACAAATGGACTTTCATCAGGTCATAATGCTCAGTTTCCTCATCTGTAAAATGGTGATACTGATAGTACCTACCTCATAGGTTGTTAAGAGGATTAAATGAGTTAATTCACATAAAGTGCTTACAAATGTGTCAGGCTGGGCACAGTGGCTCATACCTGTAATACCGACACTTTGGGAGGTGAGAGGATCCCTTGAAGCCGGGAGTTCCAGTGAGACTAGCATGGACAATATAGTGAGACCCTGTCTCTATAAAAAAAAAAAAAAAAAGAGAAAGGAAATGTCAGTCACAATGTAAGCATTAAACAAATGTAGCTCTTTCTATCATTAGTATCATCATTCTTTATCTTTTAGGGACACATTATCTTGCTGTTACTGTAAGTATAATTTTACCATCCCCATTTAACAATCTACCCAGGCCTTCCTTAAATTCCAGCATGTTCTAGTTCCAAAGTCATCCACCTCCTCAATCCAAATTCTGCTCCCATGTGGCTAATCTTATCAAGAGAAGGAGGAGTGAGACTTTATTAACCAATTAACACCAATATATAAATTACTAAGAGACACTAACTATAAGACATCCTTATGATTCATACGTTCTTGTATCTCAGACTCTCAGATTTATGAAAATAGAGAAAAATGCAACAATTGAAGTAGAGTTACAGTACTACAATATTTCCCTTAACCCTATTTTCAGAAATGACAATCTAACTTACAATTAATGACTTTCCCTAGAGTAAGAGAGAATTTAAAGACAAGTGCTAGAATTTCTAGTGGTCAGGGGAATCATAAACCTTTAAACAAAGACAGTATAAAAATGCGACCAAAGATCACAATTTAGAATGCAATTTAATATTTAATCACAGTTCACAAAGATTATAGGAATAAAATATAAGGTTAACACAATTACTTTCTTTACAAGAGATGAAATATATTTTATTTTTCTGTTTAGGCTTAATAATCAATGTAAATATTATACCTGTGATGTATCAATGGTATAGTTTTAAAATAGCTGTGCTTTACTTTAAGAAAATTAGTATCGACCGGCCGTGGTGGCTTACGCCTGTAATCCCAGCACTTTGGAAGGCCGGGGTGGGTAGATCACCCGAGGTCGGGAGTTCGAGACCAGCCTGGCCAACATGGTGAAACCCTGTATCTACTAAAAATACAAAAAATAGCCAGGTGTGGTGGCGGGCACCTGTAATCTCAGTTACTTGGGAAGTTGAGGCGGGAGAATCGCTTGAACCCGGGAGGCGGAGATTGCAGTGTGCCAAGATCGTGCCATTGCGCTCTAGCCTGGGCGACAGAGTAAGACTCCATCTCCAAAAAAAAAAAAAAAAAAGAAAAAAAAATTAGTATCCATAAATAAATAAAAACAAAACCCATAATAATTATAATAAATTCTTTATAGTATATAAATTAGATAACTAGTAATAATTTCAGAAAATGATTTTACCACTGGCCTCCTTAAATAATATGCTGTCTTGGTGCATTTTAAAAATACTCATTTTTGCTAAAATCTGATTAATGTTTATTGTATCAAGTGAGATTGAGATTCAGTTATCTATACAGATTCAGTTTAAAATAGAATTTAAAGTTGGTTCAAAATATCCTTTTGTACTAGTCAGTGGATGCTAAACAATAATAGACATGAAACTTGGTGAGTCTGATTATCTTTTTTCAAGCATTTCAAATACTAACATCAGCCCGTCCATTAAGAATTCTGTGCTAGAGTCCTTCAAAGGGTTGTGGATAAGGATGATGGTGGCTATAAGTAGTAGCATTTTGTCTGTGAATTAAGAGACCTGGGTTGGAAGGCTTACTGAACCGTTAACTAGCAGTTTAAACTTTTGGGGAGCTTGTTTTCTATAACAATGAGTGATTTGGATGGCCACTAACAGCCCTTATTATTAATAATAAAAACCACGTGAAACAATTAAGCCGCGTTCTGTATGGTAAAGACAATAGGCTAGACAAAGAGATGAGCATTTGTAAAGCACCATCTAGACCACAAGAAACTCTGATTTGGTATGTAGGAGACAGTGTTGCTAATTTGCCTATATCCCCTCAGGCCTTCCCAGGGAGGTGCACCCAGGCCTGACCCGCCAACTGCCAGCATCTGCATTTCTTTGCCTGAGGGCTTTCTTTGGCTGCTGGAGTCCACTCTGGGTGAGAAGCACTTGAAAATTAGCATATACTCTGAAATCTTCAATTTATAACTGATAAGAGTTAGTATATAAATACTTCAGCTTCTCTACCCCTTGGATGCATTAACCATTCCTTGCCCTTGAGTTGAGATAATACCCACCACCACGTCCAGCTATTTTTCATATTTTTAATAGAGACAGGGTTTCGGCACATTGGCCAGGCTGGTCTTGAACTCCCAACCACAGATGATCCACCCGCCTCAGTCTCCCAAAGTGCTGGGATTACAGGCGTGAGCCACCGCACCCAGCTGACACAAATTTTCTTAAACCAAAGCACAGCTATTTTGAAAATACACCATTGATACATCACAGTTATAATATTTACATTGATTATTAAGTCTAAACAGAAACCCATTAGACACTGGTCCTGAAAATTCCTCAGCATGATTAATCCCTGTTTAGTCACAGTGGTACTTGCTTGACAACATACCTTTTATTGGCTACCTTCCCTTCCCCATTTCATCTTCCCCTTTACGTCACCTGGGGTCACCCCAAAGATACAGTATTTGCAATTAAATCCTTATTCCAGGTTCGGCCTCTAGGGGAGCCAAAACTAAATGATAACTATGTATATGACCCTAGCCTCACTCCTCTTTACCCCCAAAATTTGTCTACAAACTTTTTCTTCCTAGGCCCTATCCTATTCTTTGACTCCCTAGCCCACTGTCTTCATATTCGCTCCTAGGCCCAGCCAAGATGGCTGTGCTATTCTTACCAAATTATAGGGATTTGTTAACCTATATATATGCCTTTATCCCTAACCTTACCAAAGTGTGCATATCTTAAATTGTGAACTTGTATATCTTTGTCTTTATAACTCTAGTGCCTAATACTATATCCAGCACATGTAGAATTTAATTATATGATTTTTTGTGCTTGGGAGGCATTTCTTTCCCTAATTTTTCCATCAATTTCTTATTCTCCTATTTTAAGATTCTTTAGGAAAATCTTCCCCAACTGCCTCACACTAAAGGAAACACTTCCTGCCGTATGAACCCGTGAAGACACTGAGCATACTCACTCCTTGAATACCACTTATCGTATTGTCAAATATTTACTGCTCTGCTTTTCTATTTTCTATATTGAATCAGCTCCTCAAAGGGACAGATTTTGCTGTATTCCATTTTGTTTGTCCCAGGCCCTAGCAGAATTCCTTACATATAATAGACATTGTCGAATGAATAGGGAGAACAGAAGGATGTTATAGGTTTTATTGGGAGTTCATGCCTCTTGTGTCACATTAAACAAATTTGTGCAATCTCTATTAAGGACAAAAAAGAAATAGCAACCACAAAACAAAATATATATAGTGGCTGAAAACCATGTATTTAGGGCAGAAAGTCCTTTGCTTTGATCTTACCTTTGAAAAGCTACAGACCACCAGCTTACTGAAATTAGCCTTCTAAACTGGAATTGAGCTATGGGGCCATATGGCTACTACAAACTCCAATATATTCATTTATGTGTTATTTCAGAAAAGAATTAGATAGGTATGTGAAATAAAAAAACTTTGCTGACCACAAGTTTAGACTCCAGTCGAGGTCCACTGGTCATATCATAATGCCCCAGCATCCATTTGGCCCTCCATATACAGAAATTTTAATACTGTCTCCATAAAATATTCTTAAATAATACACAGCAAGTCAGAAATTTGTCTTGAAATAACTGAGGACTCATCTCTTCAAGTTTTGCAAGGACATATTTATACTTGGCACATACTATAAATAACAGCTGGTAATTTTGCCACAGCCATTTTTCACTCACTTCAACTTTTTCCCACATTTATTCTTCTTCCCGTGTTCAGTCTCATTTAAACTTGAGTACCATTTTAGAGTTTTCACTAGGTCATGCCTATTGACTTATTCTGTATTTTAAATCCTCTTTCTAACACATCATAAAGGGAGTTATAGATGGCTACTTACATACAATTAATTTTTATAAGAATGTACATACTCTTAGGCAAAAATACAGATCGCTTACAATAAACTGAAGAGATAGATTTGGGCCCTATAGACCTCAAGAAAAAGTAGAAATTCTAGTTGTAGGAAAAAAGTTCCGAAGGAACCATCGAGTCTGTAGAGATGAACAAAGAAAAAGCATTTGCCATGCTTTGGAAAGTTCGATCCTGTGAAATGGATGGAAAATATGTAAAAGTAAATATGAGAGCCTGGAGTCTGGGAGGAGTGCATCAAAGAGGTATGAACTAAAGAGGAGAGGAGTAAAGGAAAAGTAAGCATTAATTCTGATAGGGAGCTTCACAAATTCATGTAGAAACTTCATGTAGAAAGTGAATTTAAGTAGGTTGCAAAGGCATCCCAGAGTTCAGGGAAAGCCCAAATTATGGAACAGTACCAAGAAAGTTGTAGGGATGGTGAGCCATGGCTTACTCATTTTGCTTCTCTCCTTCTGCTGTCCTCACCTTCTGCTCATTCCTAGGCAAGTAGCCCAGGAAACTATTTCTCTAGTATTTGCACTACATACTGTGCATTATTTCATTATCATTATCACATGATTTTTTTTTCCCTTTATTAGTCTAACAGCTCCATGTAGGCTAGAACCAGGTCTTTTTATTTTGTATGCCAAAAATCTATCCTAAGACACTCAGCACTCAGTAAATATTACAGGAGCTGAGGTACTAGGATAATGTACAAAAATGGGTTTAGAAATAGAAAGAAAATTTGATGACATAAATCCAGAAGTCTTTGAATACTAGTCTAAGATTGACTTAACTCTCTAACAATAACAGGAAGATATACTAATAATAGCTTCTGTTGTTATACCAGAATCATCATATAATTTATTTCATCTTCACAACCACCCTGTTAGGTGGGCATTATCATCTTCATTTTGCAGATTTTGAAACCAAGGTTAGAGAGAATAACTCTGGTAACTTGCCTAAGGTCATTGAGAACCACACGGTATGTGGCAAGCACTGTTCAAGATACTGCAAATAAATTAGCCAACAAGACATACAAGTTCCTCATACTCCCTGAGCTTAGGATCTAGTTGAGTGAGACCAACTTTACACAAAATCACCAAAAGATAAATAAGAAAATTTATGCATGATGATAAATGGCCTGAAGTAGAGTAAAACAAACTAATATGATTGGGAATTGCTGGGCATTTTGTGGAAGACTTTGCCTTACTCAATGGATCATGATCTTCCCAATATAACATTCTGATCCTGTGTTGCTCAGAGAATGAAAGTGATCAAATATAAGTTTTGGAAAAATAAATAGTGGTAAAGCAGAGGATTATTAGGCAACAGTATTGATTAGGAAAAAAGAAATGATCAGCCAAAATGAAGCTTTGGAAGGTGAATGAACAGAAGCAATCGTTGTGAAAGAAAAAGTGACATGTTCTATGGATAAATTGATTTAATAAAAGAATATGGAGGCGGGTGGAGGCAACAATGATGATAATGTGATGATATTGATGCTAATAACAATAATGACATGTCTTGAGCATTTACTCAGTACATGCCCAAGGTTGCACAGGTGTCCTTGATGGAAAGTTAATTTTAATCACTTTGAGAATGTTTGCAGGGCATGGGACTCTCATCACAAAGTATCCAATATGATTTTGGGTGATAGTTAAGATAATTTTAAATTGTACTGGAAAGGGCATTAAAGAATATAACTATGACATAAAAAAAAGCTGTTCCCATTTTAAATCTCTTTCAGTCCTTCTAATTATGTCAAGAAGAAATTCTCAATTTGAGCTATTTGAGCTATTTTGACTTAACACCTCTCTAACATTTGCTAATCTCCTTTTTTTAAACAAAGAGTGAGCAGGCCTTATGTTCAGAGCCTTCAGCAGCCAGCAATATCTAGCTGAAATTTAAAAGTTTATTTTCATTGAATTTATTTTTACAGTTACCCTCTATTTATGGTCAATGATACTAGTGTACCCACTTACGGTAGTGATATATCCTCAACTTTTATAATACATTTATTTAAGTAAAAGAGTAAGTGGATTTAAAGGAAACATTAAAGATATAACTTGGTAGTTAATTTGAATATGTAGCAAAAATGTAGAAGGTGACAGAAGACTACAGTTTGACAATATTATGGTAAGTTACAAAAACCACCTGGAATTGAGCAAAAACTCAGAGGTTTTGAATCACACTTACTGAAAAGACTGTGTGATCACTTAGGGATCCCAGGAAACTGTGTCTCTGGATGAGTTAGGAGGTCATAGACTATGATAGATTTTGCTTTATACATGTTAAATTGTAAATGCCAGATGCAAGTAAAATATCCTCAAGAAGTCTGGCATCCAGTGGTACATTCAAGACGGACATTTGAACCTAGATCTGAACTAAGCATACAGGTCTGTATTCATTTTCTATTGCTAGATAACAAATTACTGCACACTTAGCAGCTAGAATCTACACAAATTTATTACCTCACAGTTCTGAATGTCAGGAGTCCAGGTGGACTTATCTGCTGGGTTTTTTAGAGGGCCAAAATCAAAGGGGGTTATTTTTTGGAGGCTCCAGGGAAGAATCTGCTTCTAGCATCCTTCATATTGTTGGCAGAATACAATTTCTTAAAGTTCTAGGACTGAAGTTTTCATTTTCCTCTCTCACATTGAATTCTCCTCACATTTTAAATTTCTCAGACTTCTTTACTGCTACCACCCAGAGAAAACTCTCTGCTTTTAATGGGTTCAAGTGACTACACCAGTCCCATCCAGATAATCTCCCTATTTTAAGGTCAACTCATTAGTAACCTTAATTACATCCACAAAGTCTCTTTTGCTATGTAACCTAACATAATCATGGATGTAACATGAGGACAGTGGGTAGAGATAAGGGGAACCATCTTATAGTTCTGCTTACCACAGCAGTCATCTGTATAAAAATGTATTCATGTAATTATTTATTCATTCAGCAAACATTTACTGAGTATCTATTACATTACCAAGCAGTTTGGTAATCATTTGTGTATTGAACCATGGGATAATGTCTCTCATACCTTTGATGTGGAACATTCAAGCAAATGTTCTTGACAAGGGAATAGGATTGGGACACTGAGAGTGTCTGCTCTAATGTACTCCTTGTACCACTCCAATGCACATGTGTCTCCATTAAGTTTATTCCTTCCTGGCATTGCTTCTTCAAGTTAGTGGCCAGTAATCATTCCTTTTAAAAGAATAAAAATAAAGTTTTTAACAACTATATCATACTGCTGCAGTTGATTTTGAAGCTAGAATCCAACATTCGTAATTTTCCTCCTCCATCAGCCATTTCAGATTCCCATTGCCCACCACCTGTGCTGATTTAGGCTTATTGCCCAATGGGATCTGGGGGCCTGATTACCAGACCCTTTTCAGGTCATGGTTGAGACAACTACCTGTTCAAAGTTGCCAGCAGGCATGGAAGCACCAAAAAAACCAGTGAATCTGCTCATTGAAACAGGAGTTCCAGAAATGCTCCTTCTTGCTTCCATTATGTAGCAAAAACTATATCTTCATGTTCATCACGGTCAGTAACTCATGGCAATATAGTAAATCCTCTTTTTGTGCTGGTCTACTGGTATGGGAAACTGAAAATGGCCAGCCAGTAGACTTAGCTTTGATAACACTGTACTGTGTTCCCTGCTAGAACTGATATCCACACCTAGGAGCCAAGATTTTCAGTTCAGCCCAACCTAAATTTGAAGAGATAGGAAGCACAAATTCCCAAAGTGGGTCCTTGGGAAGAAGAATGAGAAAGTTAACTCCAACTTTCACTTTCTTTTGATTCACATTATTTTTAAAGTTGAACAGTATCTCAAGCCTATAGGATAGCATATTTAAGCTCCCCTTTAACAATTTCAACGTTCAAATACACCAAATAATGAGATATATGGTAGGATCAGGAGATCCCATCAACCCATGCCCACGCCTTGCAGTTTCACCAAAAGGTGAATGCCTGGATCTGAGGCTGTGTTAGTTGGCATTCCATATCAGTAAGTCAGGCTGAGTGTGGTGGCTCACATCTATAATCCCAGCACTTTGAGATGATGAGGTAGGAGGATTGCTTGAGCCCAGGAGTTCAAGACCAGCCTGGGCAACATAGGGAGAACCCATCTCTACAAAAAAAAAATAGATTTAAAAAATTAGCTTGGCATGGTGGCACACACCTGTAGTCCCAGCTACTTAGGAGGCTGAGGTGGGAGGATCACATGAGCTCAGGAGTTGGAGGCTGCAGTGAGCCATGATTGCACCACTGCACTCCTGCCTGGGTGACAGAGACATACCTTATTTCAAACCACCTCCCACTCACCAAAATTAAAACAAAAACAAAAAAAAACCCAGTAAGTCAGACATACTCACTCTGTGGGCGTTCAGACAGTCATGTTGTCAGTGATACTGCCAAGCCAAGCCTGTACCATAAATATGTGTCAGCCCCAGCAAGAACATATTTCTGCCTTCTCTTGGATGGAAAGGGTTGTAAGTGAGCTAAATAATGGCCCCCAAAGATATCAGGTCTGAATCCCTGTGAACTATAAATGTTATATTATAAAAAGGGTCTTTGTAGGTGTGATTAAGTTAAGCATATTGAGATGGGGAGACAATCTTGACTTATTCGGGTGGTCCCCTAAATGCAATCACACCTGATAAGAGAGAGACAGAGGGAAATTTGACACAGAAAGAAGAAGAGAAGGCAATGTGTTTGGAGTGATGTGGCCACAAACCAAGAAATGCTGGAAGCCACTAGAAGCTGTAAGAGGCAAAGAAAGAATTCTCCTCTAGAACCTCTGGAGGGAGCACAGCCCTGTTGACACCTTGGATTTGGCTCAATGATACTGATGTCAGATATCTGGCCTCCAAAACTGTGAGAGAATAAATATTTGTTGTTTTAATTCACCAAATGTGACTGGTTATTTGTTAAAGCAGTCGTAGGAAACTAATAGAGGGGTGTAATGTAATCTACTTGCCACTAAGTGGCTGGTTATGCCCCTTCAAGTAAGGTACCTGTGTCAGTCCATTTTCACACTGCTATAAACAACTGCCTGAGACTGAGTAATTTATAAAGAAAGAGGTTTAATTGACTCATAGTTCCACATGACTGGGGAGGCCTCAGGTAACTTACAATCATGCCAGAAGGAGAAGCAAGGCACATCTTTTGTGATGGCAGGAGAGAGAGGGTGTGCAGGGGAAACTGACACTTTTGAAACCATCAGATCTCATGAGAACTCACTCATTATCATGAAAACAGTATGGGGAAAAGCACCCCCATGATCCAATCACCTCCCACCAGGTCCTTTCTTTGACACATGGGGATTAAGAGGATTGCAATTCAAGATGAGATTTGGGTGGGGACACAGAACCAAACCATATCATTCTGCCCCTGGCCCCTCCCAAAGCTCACATTCTTTTTACATTTCAAAACCAATTATGCCTGCCCAACAATCCCCCAAAGTCTTAACTCATTCCAGCATTAACCCAAAAGTCCAAGTCCAAAGTCTCATCTGAAACAAGGCAAGTCCCTTCCACCTGGGAGCCTATAAATTCAAAAGCAAGTTAGTTACTTCCAATATAAAATGGGGGAACAGGCATTGGATAAATGGTCTCGTTCCAAATGGGATAAATTGGAAAAACAAAGGGGCTATAGGCCCCATGCAAATCTGAAACCTAGCAGGGCAGTTATTAAAGCTCTGAAATAATCTCATTTGACTCCATGTCTCACATCCAGGACATGCTGATGCAAGAGTGGGCTCCCACGGCCTTGGGCAGCCCCTTCACAGGCTGGTGTTGAGTGCCTGTGACTTTTCCAGGCACACATTGCAAGCTATCAGTGGATCTACAATTCTGGGGTCTGGAGGATGGTGGCCCTCTTCTCACAGCTCCACTAGGTACTGCCCCAGTGGGGACTCTGTGTGGGGGCTCCAACCCCACATTTCCCTTCCACGCTGCCCTAACAGAGGTTCTCCATGAGGACTTCACCCCGCCTGGACATCCAGGCATTTTCATACATCCTCTGGAATCTAGGCAGAGGTTCCCAAACCTCAAGGTTTTTTTAATACAGGGTCTCACTCTGTCACTCAGACTGGAGTGCAGTGGCCCAATCTTGGCTCACTGCAACCTCCACCTCCCAGGCTCAAGGGATTCTCCTGCCTCTGCCTCCCAAGTAGCTGGGATTACAGGCACACACCACTACCATCCAGCTACTTTTTGTATTTTTAGTAGAGACGGGGTTTCACCACGTTGGCAAGGCTGGTCTCGAACTCCTGACCTCAAATGATCCACCCGCCTTGGCCTCCCAAAGTGCTGAGATTATAGACGTGAGCCACCATGCCCAGCCCAAACCTCAGTTATTGACTTCTGTGTACCCCCAGGCCAAATACTACCTGGAAGCTGCCAAGACTTGGGGCTTGCACCCTCTAAAGCAATGGCCCAAGCTGTACTTTGTCCCCTTTTAGCCACAACTGGAACTGGAGCAGCTAGGATGCAGGGCACCAAGTCCTGAGGCTGAACACAGCAGCTGAGCCCTGGGCCCAACCCAGGAAACCATTTTTAACTCCTAGGTATCCAGACCTGTGATGGGAGGGGCTGCTGCCAAGATCTCTGACATGCCCTGGAGACATTTTTCCCATTGTCTTGGCTATTAACATTCAGCTCCTGGTTACTTATGCAAATTTCTACAGTAGACTTGAATTTCTCCCCGGAAAATGGGGTTTTCTTTTCTATCGCAACATCAGGCTGTAAATTTTCCAAACTTTTATGCTCTGTCACCTCTTGGATGCTTTGCTGCTTAGGAATTTCTTCTGCTAGATACACTAAATCATCTCTTTCAAGTTCAAAGCTTCATGGATTTCTAGGGGAGAGGCAAAATGCTGATAGTCTCTTTACTGAACCATAGCAAGAGTGATCTTTGCACCAGTTGCCAATGAGTTCTTCATCTCCATCTAAGACCATCTTATTCTGGACTTCATTGTCCATATCACTATCAGCATTTTGGTCAAAACCATTCAACATGTCTCTAGGATGTTTCCCACATCTTCCTGCCTACTTCTGAGCCCTCCAAACTGTTCTGACCTCTGCCCATTACGCAGTTCCAAAGTTGCTTCCACATTTTCAGGTTATCTTTATAGCAGTGCCCCACTCCCAGCACCAATTTACTGTACCAGTCCATTTTCACACTGTTATAAAGAACTGCCCAAGACTGGCTCATTTATAAAGAAAAGAGGTTTAATTGGCTCACAGTTCCACATGACTGGGGAAGCCTCAAAAAACTTACAATCGTGGCAGAAGGCAAAGGGGAATCAAGGGATGTCTTACACGGTGGCAGGTGAGAGAGAGAGAAGGAGGAAGTGCCAGACACTTATCAAACAACCAGATCTCATGAGAACACACTATCACAAGAATACCATAGGGGAAAGCATGCCCATGATTCAGTCACCTCCTAGCAGGTCTCTCCCTTGACATGTGGGGATTATGGGGATTACAATTCAAGATGAGATTTGGGTGGGGATACCAAAGGATATCAGTACCACATTAAGAGCTCATCATCGTTCTCTGCTTCTGTCAAGTTAGATGTTCAGGAATGGCAGTAGCTAAATCAACTCAGATGAGAGAGGTTCATGTTCCTGCACCCACAAATAGTCTTCAACCCTGACACCATTTTTATAGCATTCATGGAGCCATTGCTCCGTTGTAAAACCACCAGTGATCAGAGGATAGAGGCTGGCTGATGTCCTCTGGACAGTCATCCTGTTCACCTAATACTTTACTGTCTTTTCTGTGGTAGATAATATCTGGTAGGTATTGACATGCTAACCAAATAATCATACAGTTTGTGTATGTCCACTCTCATAGACACATCTACCTGCCTTTTCACCTGACCTCTTTGACTATTCTTTCCATCTCATTCCTTCTAGAAGCCTTGGCCAACCAGTCAAGCCATTTACCATTGCCAAGAAATCCATATAGTCTTAGCTGAGACTTTGTGTCCCTCCATACAAGTTGATGAGCATGTGTACTCCTCAAAGCTCTGCCCACTGGAACAATTTACCCTTACCACTGTCATTTAAGGTCACTCCTATGTGGAACTTTGATGTAGCAGCAGTCCATTTTAGCCTGCACTAACATATTGAGCTATACCGTGTACAAGGACTGATTTTTTCCTTCTTCATCAGGTCATCATTGGGAATACCCATGAGGCCATAGTTTTAAAGGGGGAAATGTCAGCAACAGAGGTAGGTGACCTGGGGATTCAGACTACTTGTTTATGTAACTTATGGATACCTTAGTGAGAAACATCCTGAACTAGAGAATTCTGTTTTACATAATGAGTCTACTTAAACAGGCCCACTTCCCTAAGCCTTTTCATGACACTTTCAATCTGCCAAGTTATTTTCAGTAGCATTACATTGCTTTCTAGAACCTATTGATTCCAAGTTTCAAAGAACCATCTGACCTGAACTTTAAGATTGGCTCTAGTGTTCCTGCCAGGATGTTAAATTTGATTCAGGAGAGTGCCTCAGTAAAATCTCCTCTATCCAGCCTTAAGTTCAGTGACCTTTATCCCAGTCCAGCACCGACAAGATCCTTTCCCAGGCATGTTTTCCCATTTCCTAAAGGAACATATTTGACTGATTTGTCAGGAACAGAACTCTCCTGCCTGGATCATGCTGAGATTTATCACTAGTTATTGGTAGAAGCAAAGAGTGGAAAAGAGAGCAGATCTGTGGGTTCATGTTTTTCAGATTCTTCCATTCAAGTGTCCCATTCCCGTATCTTAGGGTCCTACACTTTATCAGGGCTTACCTTTAGGACTACTTTTACAACCAAATCTTGGTAGTCATTCTCAGCATATTCTGCTCTATGATATCAGAACCTCCTTACAAGCTGCCAAGTAGCCTTCTGACTTCAACACCATGCCTTGAGCTGATAGTTGGCTGACCTCAGTCTGCAGACTTTTTCTTTAGGATTTCAATCACAGTTAAAAAACAGCCAGCAAGGGCTGGGCACAGTGGCTCAAGCCTGTAATCCCAGCACTTTGGGAGGCCGAGGTGGGCAGATCACGAGGTCAGGGGTTCGAGACCAACCTGGCCAATGTGGTGAAACCCCGTCTCTACTAAAAATATAAAAATTGGCTGGGCGTGGTGGTGGGTGCCTGTAATCCCAGCTACTCGGGAAGCTGAAGCAGGAGAATCATTTGAACCCAGGAGGCGGAGGTTACAGTGAGCCGAGATCGTGCCACTGCACTCCAGCCTGGGTGACAGAGCGAGACTCCATCTCACACACACACACAAAAAAACCCGCCAGCCAAATATACAACCCTTATAATTCCCTTTGCTCTTATTTCTGTAGTGTGCTAGAGCTATTGTGCCTATATCCCATCCCAGTTCACCACATATAAAAGAGTTAGTAATTGTGACGCTAGAACATGCCCAGGCTTGTCAACAATACCCTGCTCACCACCATCAATGGATCTTTGTTACCATTTATCTAGGAAGTGATCTAATGTGAGCATCCCATCCTATGGTTCTGCTTCCTAGGACCACTTTTGATACCAACTATCTTAACTTGGGATTTTCAAGAAGCAGATGCTGAGACAAAAGTTTGAGAGAAAGTTATTTATTTGGAAGATGATTTCCAGGAAACACCAACAGAATGAGAAAGGAAAAGGGGGAGGAAGAAAGCCAATGAAAGGAGCGTAAGCATGCAGATAGCCACTGTGGTAATGTTGCTCAATCCTGGAAAGGATCACTGGAAGAGAGTATTAAACAGATTTGTGCAATCCCTTAAGAGCTGAGGAAGCTGGAGTATCTGTCTTCCAATTCCTATCCATCATTGGGTGAAGATTTCTAGAGACCCAGCACTCCTAACCAGCCCCTTGCATGTATGAGCTGAGATCATGCCTCAGGCTGAGAGCCACAGGTGCTTGCAAGAAGACATTGTTGGAATATACTGGAAAGCTAAAGGAGTAAGATAGGCTCTAATTGGGACATTCAAAATGCTGTGAGAAAATAGATTCATTCTGCTGGGAGGAATTCCAACAAGAGTTCAGAAATGGAGCCATTCACCCTGGTAGCTGATATCATGAAGTAGATGCAATTTCCAAGGTGGGAGGGGGATGTGATGTGCAGGAAGGGCTAAGCCTACTGAGAGAGGAATGTCTACGTTTTAGGAGTGGCTTGAGAAAGTGTTAACAAATGTTGAGTTCAAAGTTAGTAAAGCTCAGTATTAGGAATGGCAGTCATTTTTCAGACCTCCAGTGTCTCTGAACTCATAACCATTGGAAAACTTTAATTGGGAAGGAAAAAACTTAAAAGTCCCCCATTGAATTTGTTCATTAAGTGAAATTATAAAACAAAGGAGATGGCAAAAGGAAATACTAAACAATTTCTCTTCTACCATGCACAACTTTTTTCTCTTTATAAGGATTCACAAAACAGCAAACCATTCAGAGGTTTTGAACACAATTATAAATTTTATTTTGTTCTGACTTTTGTAACTTAAATAACTAAGTGATTCTCAGTTCAGTAGTTATATATCTTTCTGCAAAAACATGTGCACAAGTTTTATTCCCAGGCTGCCACCCTCTTTGCCACTTGCAGAGTGAATTATTAGAACAAAGTTATAAACCTCTAGATATTCAATATCTATAGTAGAAAATACTGACATGACCATAAAAAAAAATGCTTTCTTTTTTGTCTAGCTTTGCTCTCTTCTTCAACCTTTGCTCATTCCCTTTTCCCTTGGCCCTCTAAATATACAAGCCAGCAGCATTTGCTTTGCTTTGCTTTTTCACTCTTGCTTACTGCCTTTTTAAAAAGAGGTGGCTTGGATTAGAGATATGTGTTAACCCTGTAAGATTGTTGAGGGAAATATTGATATTTGCTGGAATTAACTGAATTTCTGTATGCTAATGTTTTGTACTATTTGTTTGTTCGTTCTGAAGAAGCATGTGAAGAAAGCCAGAGTCTCCATTTTTGAAATTAAGGACAAAGCAAGTTGATGGTTATAATAATCATGATTAATTCTTTTAAATATCCCCCCAAATTGTTAACACTTTTTTTTCTTTAATTCATTACTGTTAAAAATGTATTTGCTGTAATTGTAAAAAAAATTTACATCTTAGGATACCAGGCATCCATGAATTAACCAAAAGAAGTGGAAGTGGTAAGTTTTTAACTAGGGACAAACCTACCAATGTCACCATTACTTTGTTTCAATTCATGTTACATCTAAAAATGGAAATATTTTTCACTACAATTTGCAATTAAAAAAAAAAAAGCTGGACAAGGTGGCTCACGCCTATAATCCCAGCACTTTAGGAGGCTGAGGCGGGTGGATCACCTAAGGTCAGGAGTTCGAGACCAGCCTGACTAACATGGTGAAACCCCTTCTCAACTAAAAATATAAAAATTATCCAGGCATAGTGGCAGGGGCCTGTAATCCCAACTGCTTAGGAAGTTGAGGCAGAATAATTGCTTGAACCCAGGAGGCGGAGGTTGCAGTGAGCCGAGATTGTGCCATTGCACTCCAGCCTGAGCAAGAGTGAGATTCAGTCTCAAAAAAAAAAAAAAAATTATTTTACATAATATTCAAAATTTAATGTTGTGTCAATATTGTTATGAGTAAAAATGTTTTAAGGATTTTACCCTGGCATGAATGGCCACCTTTCCCACAGGAATAGTTGATAGAATTCCCATTATATACTTTCTAGGACTGTAACAGAAAAATCTCTAATAGAGGTGGGAGAAAGAAACTCATCAAAAATATTTGGAATATTTACTGGGTGTAGGATATTGTATGATACTCAAGTTGAGGTGAATTCCTGAACTTCCTTTAGGGGTAATAATATTTTCATTCCACAATTATAAATAAAGTAAAAGTGAAGATGATAATTATCACTAATAGTATCTAGAATTTTTTAAATACTTACTATTAGTCTAGCAATGTACTAAGATCTTGACATAATTATCTTATTTTAACCTCGTAACCACCCTGACTTGAGGGTACTAATATGTTCATTTTATTAATGAGAAAATCAGTCCCAGAGATATAAAGAACTTCAAGTCAAAAAGGAAGTAAGTGACAAACAACTTGATATTTAAACTAAATCTGTAACTAATGTACATTATCTCTCTAAATATTCACTGGGAGCCAAGAAATATTGCTTTAATATTAAAGTGACATCAATGATGAAAATTGGATCTGTTTTTGAAAGCTGATTATAAATGGGGTAAAGGAGGAGAAAAGCACTGGATATTTGAAAATGGGAAGGAATTTGGGATTCACCAAAAATAAACGATCTGCGGAACAGAAGGTTACAGAAACAAAGACAATCTAAAGTCACCCAATTTCATAATTTTGCTAAAGGCTAACCCTGGAAGCAGGGACTATTAAAACTAAAAATATATATCAAGACTAAAAATAATCCTATTATTTGACAGAGTAATTCCAAATCAAATATATGGTTCTTTACACATAATTCAAAATTTCAACCCACAAAAAATAAAATAATGGCAACAAAGATGCTGATCTATCATTATGTTAGCATTAAAAACTAAAACAAATACAAATGTTTAAAATAATAAAATATCAACATTGCGAAAAGGATAAACTGCAGAAAATCATGTCAATGGGATAGTCAGTAACTATTAAAATTATAGAAAAATCAAAATTAAAATTAAAATTAGAAAGATCATGCAGTGAAATGGTAAATATTTTTGAGGCTATTATAAAGGGAAAAATAGGACTCAAAATTTTATCTCCATTATGATCACTGCTATATAGAACAGATGATAGTATAATTGAAGGGAAAATTGTAGGAAATGAACTAAAGTGATTGAATGTGTTAAATGGTAGAACTACTAGTGTTTTTATAAGAAGAATATAAAAAAAGTATTATAAAATAAAGAGGGAGAAAAATAAATGCTCTCAGAGAGGAATGCACATGATTTCCACCTTATTGCATTATCCTCTCTGAAGACCAAAAGGTAAATCCCACTTCTGTGTTGTGACAGGCACTGCTAATTACCTATCCATTCTCCCCCTTTAACTTACTAAAAGAACTTCCTTTTGTTTGGGAGTTGGGGTGGGCAATGTGTTCAAGACTCTTGCTGATAGGAACAGCCTGGCCAGGAACAAGTTTTGTATGACATATGAATAATGTCATAATTTATAAATAAAAAGCAGGATGCCCAGTTACATTTGAATTTCAGAAAAAGTGATTTTTTTTAAAGTTTTGTACAAGCATATTCAAGATATTTTATAAGACATAGTTATAACTAAAACAGTTTTTTGTTGTTTATCCAAAATTCAAATGTAACTTGGTATCTCGTATTTTATCTGGCAACCTTACATGTAAAGAACTTGAAAACTTAAAGTTTCTGGATACAGGCTTTATTAACAATAGTGTAGTTGTATGTGTTTGGATTGTGTTTCAGTGCATGATGAGAAACCAGGATATAATGGTAATAAAGTAAGAGTTTATTTCTCTCATATAACAAGATGGAAAGTAAGCAATACAGAGAGTGTGCATTTGCTCAAGGAAATGAAAGAATGAGGTTCCTTCAAGCTTCTGGCTCCAACTCCATAGCACATGTCTTTGGTGTTAAGTAAGAGTGGCAATATGGTGGCTCTACTTCTAGGTATGGTTGTGTGAATTCTGGAGAAAAAAGACAGTAAAAGTGATGAGCAAAATGTGCCTGCCATTTCTACCTGTGCTTTTTCTGACTTTTATCATTATTGTTTTTAATCAGAAAAATTAGTTTTGGGAGAAGCTTTACGTAGTGACTTGAGGCTACACCTCATTGGCCTTCTATCACATTATTCCTTATCTCCCATCAGAAAACTATCTCATTCTGAGAACTCTCACACACTGTTGGTAGGAATGTATATCCGTACACTCTTTATGGGAAAAAGCATGGAGTCTCCTCAAAAAATTATAAATAGAGTTGACATATAATCCAGGAATCCCACTTCTTGGTATATAACCCACAGAAAAGAAGTCAGTATACTGAGGAGATATTTGCACTCTCATGTTTATTGCAGCGTTATTCACAATAGCCAAAGCATGGAATCAATCGTGTCCATCAATGGATGAATGGATCAAGAAAATCTTTTCTATACACAGTGGAATATTATTCAGTCATAAAATAATAAAATACTGGCATTTGCAGCAACATAGATGTGCCTGGAGTACATTAGGTTAAGTGAAATAAGCCAAGCACAGAAAGACAAACATCTCATCTTCTCATTCATCTGTGGGAGCTACCGAGTTAGTCTCAAGGAGGTGGAGAGGGGAATGGCAGTTGCAGGGGCTGTAAAGGGTGTAGGGGGGGGAAGAAGAGAGATTGGTTAATAGGTACAAAAATACAATCGGATAGAAGGAATAGGTTCTAGTGTTTGATAGCACATTAGGGGACTATAGCTATCAATGGTTTATTGTACATTTCAAAAATAGCTGGAAGATTTAGAATGTTCTCAACATAAAGAAATAATACATGTTTGAGGTGATAGATGTCCCAATTATCCTGATTTGATCATTATGCATTTAATGCACGTTTCAAAATATCACAGGAACCCTATAAGTAGGTACAATTATTATGGATCAATAAAAAAAGTTTTAAAAGAAAGAAAACACTCTCAACAACGACAATATCTACCTATTATTGAAAACCCTACTAAAGACCTAGTCCCTCCTCCAAACATGTTTTGTATATGCCAGTCCGCCATAGCCCTTAAACATCGGAGTATGTAGGCATGTTCCTTACTGTTTAGTTCTAAATTATACTCTTGTTTGTATTGGCCCTTTTTCTTGGAATATTTGTGTTGTCTTGATAAGTGGACTGCATGGTCCTTGGGAGAGGGATCATGCTTTATTCATCATATGCCAAGCTCCCAATAAATAATGTTTGTTGATGAGTTTACCACCAGTTGTCACTGAAGCTTAACAAAATTCCATAAGAAACTTCCAAGTATAAGCTTTTTAAAGCTGTAAAGAGAAAGTTTTAAGTGAAGCAGAATGCCTTTTATTTTACTTTATTTACTTATTTAATGCTTCATTGCATGTGCAATACATTTACATGGTTTAAAATTCCAAAGATATGAAAGATTATACAGTGTGAAATATCTCTTTCCCACATACATCCCTAGCCACCTAGCTTCTCTCCTCATGCAACGAACCTCATCAGTTTGTTGTATTCTCCAGAGAGAAATTTTGTATTTACAAGCCAATGTGCATATTTTAAAATTCATTTGAATATTAAACATTTACTGTGCACTAAACTTTTTGCCAGGCACTGTGGTAAATGCTTGACATTGAATCCTCCTAACAACTCAATGAGGTAGGTTTTTCTAATTATTACCATTTTGCAGATGAAGAAACTGAGGTACAGAGCCATATACCTTCACAAACCACAGCTGAGATCTGAACCTGGGGAGTCTCACTCTAGATTCTATGCGCTTAACCACAAAAATATATTTCCTCTCCATGCTGAATCTTTTAGGAGACATATACAAGGTAAATGAAGTCTCAAAAGATTACATAGTACACATAGGGAAAGAATTACCTCCATGTATCTGGTGAGAATTAAATATATGCTTGTATAGTTCACGACTAAGGGAGTACAGTTGTGAAATCTAAAGATTTCAGACTTGGATCCTTTATCTCAAGATAGAATTTGACCCTATGGCCATGTTATTACAGCTGAGCATGAATACTGTTTGTACCAGTATGGTGTCCTACAAAAAGAATAAACATGTATTCTTAATCAGAATTCTTGTCTTTTCACCTTTATTTCAGGCTCCTATGTTCTCCTCTGATCTTCATCCTCCTTGCCTTCCACCTTTCCCTGATTCATCTATCTTCACTGCTCCTCTACTTTGTCTTTTACATTTGCCAATCAGCCCTATGACTTCGGTGCTGCCATGCTGCCCAACTTACTTTTCTAGGAAACTGTTGATTGCTTCCATGTAATAGTGAAAAAGGCTATCAGTTGGTACAGGTGTTTCATATATTAAAACCAAAATGGCCGGGTGTGGTGGCTCACTCCTGTAATCCCAGCACTTTGGGAGGCCGAAGTGGATAGATCACCTGAGGTCAGGGGTTCGAGACCAGCCTGGCCAACATGGTGAAACCCCATCTCTACTAAAAATACAAAATTAGCTGGGCATGGTGGTAGGCACCTGTAATCCCAGCTACTCCAGAGGCTGAGGCAGGAAAATCTCTTGAACCCAGGAAGCGGAGGTTTGCCGTGAGCTGAGATCATGCCATTGCTCTCCAGCGTGGGCGACAAGAGTGAAAATCTGTCTCGGTAAAATAAAATAAAATAAAATAAAACAAAACCAAAATAAGTGCACAACCAGGTTACAGAAACTTTTATTAAATTCAAAATAGTTATGAAGATGATTTTAAAAGTTTTAGAAAATTACAGAGCTTTGCAAATGCAGGGGCAAAAAGATGTAATACCTTTTCTCATCCATCATAAGGGTCACGACCGACACTCCTACAAAGAAATATGGGTTAACAAGAGAAAAACATAAATTTATTTAATCAAAGTTTTAGAAACATGGGAGCCTTCAGAAATGAAAATCTAAAGACCCAGGGAAAACTGTTTTTAGGCTTAGGTTTGACGAAAAACGGCTAGCCTAATAGAAATGTGATTGGATAAAAGTGAATGCTCTCATGGTAATAGACTGATGGGTGAAACCTGGCGAGGTCTGTCTGTTCAGATTCTTTCTGGCCTCTCTATGTATCATTCCTTCCTTGTAGGTATGGGATAGGACCTCTCTGGGGTCTTATTACCTACTGTTAAATAAAGTGGGTCTACGAATTTCTTTATGGACAGCTCCTACACAGAAAGGCAGGGGAAGATTAGAATAATATTTCTAGGTTTTGGCCAGGCGCAGTGGCTCAAGTCTGTAATCCCAGCACTTTGGGAGGCCGAGGCGGGCAGATCATGAGGTCAGCAGATGGAGACCAGCCTGCCTAACACGGTGAAACCCCGTCTGTACTAAAAATACAAAAAATTAGCCCGGCGTGGTGGCGGGCGCCTGTAGTCCCAGCTACTCGGGAGGCTGAGGTAGGAGAACTGCGTGAACCCAGGAGGTGGAGCTTGCAGTGAGCTGCGTTTACGCCACTGCACTCCTGCCTGCGTGACAGAGCGCGACTCCTTCTCAAAAAAGAAAAAGAAAAAAAGAATAGTATTTCTAGGTTTTATGGTTGGCTTTGATGAAGAGGGGTTCTAGTTTTTTGACCTGCCTTAATGAAGAGGAATTCTGGTTTTTATAAATTGCTTCAGAGGGAGAAAGGGGGGTTGGAGACAGAAGGGCAAGAGAAGGTCAGAGACAGACTTTGCTTCTGAGGCCGTTTCTGAGGCCATCTAATCTACTTCAAAGTACTCAGCATGGCAAACCGCCATACTTTGGAGTATCATTTTCTGAGTCTCAACACAAACTTATGCAAAAATAGAATAAATCGTAAAAACAAATTTCAATTTACTCAGTTAAACAATTGTCTCTGCTTGAAATTGTGTTAAAATGGGAGTTCCTGTTAATATTTTAGTGCTAATTTATATAAAATAGTTGGAATTTAATACAGGTGATATTCATAAATAATACATGGTAATCAAGTGCTCCACAAAGTTATTGAGTTAAAAAATAGGTTCTCTTACTGTTAAGACAGGTGGAAAAATGGCTGGGCGCAGTGGCTCTCGCCTGTAATCCCAGCACTTTGGGAGGCTGAGGCAAGTGGATCACGAGGTCAGGAGATCAAGACCATCCTAGCTAACACGGTGAAACCCCGTCTCTACTAAAAATAGAAAAAATAAACCGGGCGTAGTGGCGGGCGCCTGTAGTCCCAGCTACTCGGGAGGCTGAGGCAGGAGAATGGCGGAAACCCGGGAGGCGGAGCTTGCAGTGAGCCGAGATTGCGCCACTGCACTCCAGCCTGGGCGACAGAGCGAGACTCCCTCTCAAAACAAAACAAACAAACAAACAAAAAAAACAAAAAGAAGGGTGGAAAAATGTTTAAACTATTAGCAATCCAGATATGTTATAGAGGTTTGTTGGTTTGTTTGTTTTTTATTAGTTGGAGGAGACTGGTGTTTTCATGCATTCTTGAAAGCAATTCACCTTGAGAAAATCTTTTTAAAACACAAGCTGTAGACTACCAGGCTGCATTCCTCAAGCCAGGGAGATATGCTTAGTCCCTAAATGCAGATTCTGGTGCAGTTGGACTGGAAGGGGACCTGAGATTCCGCTTATCTAACAACCTAATAGGGGATGCCAATCTTGCTGAACCCTTGGCCAGTATTTGAGCAGCAATGTTCTAGACACTACTTTTGGTGCAAGGACTTCTTTACCTGGCTTAGTTACCTGAGGACTGAATGATAAATAACAAAGGTGAGGAGGACTGGTTAGCACCCAAAAGGGAAGGATCAGACATATATATTTCTTCATAATTGGCTAGAGAAAAAAGGAGAGCCACAGTCATTTACATGGTCTGAAAATACTTTTATAGGTGAGGAAGAAGCCAGATTTTGAAAAGCAAGCCACAGAATCACCCTTGGAAGAGGGGTAGGTGAGGCATGCTCTGGGATAGGAAAGGGAGTCCTGCTTATGAATTTGATGAAGTCAAAAATTCAAATAACTTTTTTTTAAATCCTAAAAGTCAGAGATCTGGAGTAAATTGGACTTTGTTTTACAGATTAAGTTGTTGTGGAATATATCAATATAAGCTATAATCAGTTTAGGTTAGGGGTGGAGAGCTAAATGTTTCCAGATAAGAAGTAAAAGAGAATTAGGAGTTGAAAATTTTTAGACAGTACGGAGAAAATGTTGTAAAGGAAGAAAGAACTATAAGGTGTTGACAGAAGAATGTGAAACTGGAGAGAGAAGAGACAGGAAACATTTCCATTCATCAATTTCCTGTTTCTAGCAAGATGCTGAAGTGGTACTCATGCTGGCTCCCCAGAGAGCTGCCCCAGGGAGAAGCCCTAGGAGGTAATTAGCCAAAAAAAAAAAAAAAAAAGAAAAGAAAAAAGAAAAAAAAAGTGTGAAAACTCCTTGTGGTGATAATTGGAGGAGCAGATGCTTTTGAACCTGTAAGAGTTGGGGTGAGGGGAATTAGGGTTTGGTCTGGGGCAGGAAGCCACCAGACTTGTGGACAAAAAATGTGATGGCATGTATGGGGAGGCAGTGCTGTAGGAATACTATTCTTGATTCTTCTTTGCTCTTACCTGTGGCTTCTCCACATTTTTGGAAATTCAGAGCTTGAGTTTTCGGATTAAAAAAAGTTATTAGCAGAAACTTTGAATTTTTAACTTCATCAAATTCATAGATACACAAAACTGGTAATTAATTAAAGCAGCAAAAACAAATTTTATTCAATAACTAATGTAGTAGGGGAGAGTTGAGCTCAATTCCAATATGTTCAGAGGTGATTTGGGCATTTTCGAGGAGGAATGAGGAAGCGGGAAGCCAGTGGTAGGTAGAGCAGAGTCAGAGAAGTGAAAAATTACAAAAAGTGGCTAAGATGGTGGGTCAATGAAAGTGGATTAGGTTGCCAGTGTCTGCTAACTGGCATTTATCGAAGTTAGGCTTCCTAAAGACAGTGAGAGACTGGGACCCTATCCTTTCTAAAAATTACATGATTACATTGTAAAAGTCTCAGGTCTTTGAGAAAGACACTGCAAGGATTGTGGGAAATACATATGCATCTCAAAGGGACAAAGGAAATATTTAGATTTGTAAGCTTTTTTTCCTTAACAAATACTCTAAGAAACAGAGGTCAAGGACCTATCTCAGGTGTTTGTTGTAACATCAGTGAATTCTTTTGGCACTCTTAAGCTTTTCCAGATGGGAACTCAGGTGGGACTTTGGTCTTCCCAGGAATATGGCTTTAGGCAGCTAGAAGTCATTGATCAAGTCTTTTAGTGCAGGGATTTGGATGGAGTCGTTCCCGGTGACAGTTTTTGCAGTTCTCACTATCCACGGGAGTAAAATCAGCATCTCTCAGAAGCCCTGTGCTGTTGGAGCAATGAGAAAATCATTAAGCTTCTGGTATTCACTTTTCCATACCCCTTCTTCAAACACCCAAGCTTGAACTTTACAATCTACAGAGTGTCTTCTCCTACTGCTACCTCTCCCTGAGTGGGTGGAGGGGATGCAAACTGAAGCCAAGACCTCAGGGAACAAGGAGTGACTGGCCTTGGCTGCAGTTTGGAGATGCCTGCTGCCATTTGCCTTAGGGCTTATCCACTCCTCACCACTAAACTCCATGGGGCTAAATAAATTGGGTGATGGCCCTCTCCTAATGCATTGCCTAACGGGGTAGTTGGTACCCTGGAGAGGAGAGGGGACTAGGGTAGATTCCCAAACCAAAATAACAAGACATTCTGAGAAGCACAGCTATTTCTAAAGGAAAACATATCCTGGATTACAGCTTCCACTAGAAGCAAAAAGCATTAGAGAATAAATACAGCAGGACTTTTAAATTATTCTAAAAATACTGTGTATAAAAAAAAGATGTTTGAAACAGAGGAGATGAGATGAAGAGCTGAATATCAAACAGAAATAAATTGATGAATTTGAAGACTTTAGATTGAAAGGGCCCAGAAAGTGCCAAAGAGGAGAATCTTAAAAAATAAAAAAAAAAAAGACACCTGAATATATTACAGTAAAATTTAAGAATACAAAGACATGGACAAAATTCAAAATCAGAAAACAAAACAGCAGATGATATACAGAGGAAGAAGACTCAGATTGACGTCACATATTTCAATAACAGTGGTTACAGATGAACATTTTCTTT
>NW_012098388.1:1154607-1184387 GCF_000951045.1 Mandrillus leucophaeus | reverse complement strand
GCCATTCTCCTGGCTCAGTCTCCCCAGTAGCTGGGACTACAGGCGCTCGCCACCTCGCCGGGCTAGTTTTTTGTACTTTTTTTAGTAGAGACAGGGTTTCACCGCGTTAGCCAGGATGGTCCCGATCTCCTGACCTCGTGATCCGCCCGTCTCGGCCTCCCAAAGTGCTGGGATTACAGGCTTGAGCCACCACGCCCGGCCCTCAAACTTTTTTGTACATATGAACACCTGGCGTGCTTGTTTACATGAGAATTCTGATTCAGTAGGTCTGAAATGGGGCCCAACGTTCTGCAATTGTAATCAATAAGTTCTCAGTTGTTGTTGATGTTGCTAGTCCTTGGACCACATTTTAAGAAAAAACCAGAGTATTGTTTTGATCAACATGATAGGTGCTGGAGGGAAGAGGAGACAAGGGATGACAGAGTCCTTGCTTTATTCAGGGTAAGACATAGCTTCAATTAAAAGATAAGTAAGACAGGAATAAAAATAAATGTAGAAAAAGAGGGACATATTGAAATAAGAAATTAAGATGGCAGTAACAATAACAAAGATATCAATAATTACAATAAATATGAATAAAGGAAATCTACTGGTTTAAAGACACAAATGTATAAATTAGAGCAAAAGCCCAAATCCAGATGTAAATGGCTTCTGTGAGAAACACTTTAAGAATTTGGTTATGCAAAAGTTTGAAGTAAGGCTGGGCGTGGTGGTTCACGCCTGTAATGCCAGCACTTTGGGAGGCCAAGGTGGGTGGATCACATGAGATCAGGAGTTCGAGACCAGCCTGGCCAACATGGCAGAACCCTGTCTCTACTAAAAATACAAAATTAACCCAGTGCAGTGGCACGCACCTGTAATCCCAGCTACTTGGAAGGCTGAGGCAGGAGAATCCCTTGAACCCAGGAGGCAGAGGTTGCGCTGAGCTGAGATCATGCCACTCAGATGTTGCTACAGCCTGGGCAACAGAGCAAGACTCCATCTTAAAAAAAAAAAAGTTTGAAGTGAAAGTATAGTAAAAACAAGACCTATCAGGAGTACAACAATCAAAATAATGTTGATAACTATGTCATATTAAATTAAATATACTTGAAGACAAAAAGTATTTGGGATGGAAAGAGTCATGACATAACAAAAAGATTGAATTTATCAAGGAAGTATAGCAATTTTAAACAAGTAGACACCAATAAAATAGCCTCAAAATATATGCAGCAAAAAATTGTTATTACTATAATGATAAATCTGCTATCATAGTGGGAAATTTCAACACATCTCTGTTGATTATTTACAGGTTACACAATGAACAAATCAGCAAAGATACAGAAGAAAAATAAGTAAAACAGGCCAGGCGCAGTGGCTCACTCCTGTAATCCCAGCACTTTGGGTGGCCGAGGGGGGCGGATCACAAGGTCTGGAGTTTGAAATCAGCCTGGCCAATATGGTGAAACCCTGTCTATACTAAAAATACAAAAATTAGTCGGGTGTGGTGGCGTGCACCTGTAGTACCACCTACTTGGGAGGCTGAGGCAGAAGAATCGCTTGAACCCAGAAGGCAGAGGTTGCAGTGAGCTGAGATTGCGCCACTGCACTCCAGCCTGGGTGACAGAGTGAGACTCCGTCTCGAAAAAACAACAACAAAAAAAGTAAACACATTTAACAAGCAACACAATTAACAAGCTTGATTGTTAATTGGGGGAGGGGAATATGATTGTGCATGCATTAGGAAATATACAGTTGTCTCATGCACATGTGAGACATTTTAGAAAAGTTGATCATATATAATCTATTAAAGAAATCCTCAAAAATTTCAGATCTTACAATATCTAACCATAATACAATTACGGTAGAAGATAATTTTAAGAATAAAAATATCCCTGATCATATGGAAATTTAAAACACACACACATACACGCACATACACAACACTACATAACTCTTAGGTTAAAGAAAAGCATCATAGTGAAATTTAACAATGACAAACACAGAATTATAGAGAAACACTAGATATTAGGAACTATGAGATATGGCAAAAATGCTTTAAGGAAGATTTACAGCCACAAACCTCATATTAAAAAAGAAGAAATTCTTAAAATTAATGATTTAAGTATCCATCTGAAGATGATAGAGTATGATTGACAGAAAAAATCAAAGAAAGTAGAAGTCAACAAATATCAAAAGCATAGCAGAAATAAAAATATGAGACAAAAATATAATTGGAAAGTCAACAAAATGTATGATGATTAGTATGCAGGATATAATTGCAGACAAAGAAAATACTGATATGTGCCACCTGAGGGTGAGCCTTGGAGTTCATAAATTTGTCGGGTCAATTTCCTCAGTTCTTCCTCCCTGAAATCTGGTACGTTTCAATTCTCCGCCTTCACCCTTTTTGGTTCCCTAGTCAGAAACTTGGGGCTCTAATTGCCCCGATACTGGCAGGCTCTGTTGTGGACTGCTGTGATGAGATTCATGTTCTGGCTCAAGTGGAGGAAGATGGGCAATAAAAATAAACAAAACAAAATACAACAATCAACCAGGAAAAACAAAGAGAGTTTGTCCTACCCTCTTGAAACTGCAAGCTGTATAGATCAGAGAAGACTCCTCCCTCAGAGTTTTCATTCTTACTGGTTCCAGTAACTGCAGCTGCCATCTCCACTACCACCACAAGATTGCCTGGGAACTGAGGCACAAGAGAATGGAGAAATAAAAAGAAAGGTGGGAGAGAGTTCTCCACTGTCTCTGAGCATTAGGAGTTTCTTTTCCCAGTCCTTGAGCCGGGAGAAGATGGTCTCTCCTGGAGCTTTCTCTTTCTGTGCCACAGAGCTCATTTCCAACTTACTGCTTGTTTTGACTTTAGATTGGGAGATATCAAAGGGAAAATAAAAAGGTCAACTCAGTACACATTCACAAAATTCACTTCAAATTCTGGTGTTCGGTCCTGATCTACCTACTACCATTTACTTTTCAGAGTTTTCAGATAGTTGCTCCATACATTCTGTGCAGGTTTTAAAGTCGTGTTCAACAGGAAAAGAAAGAATAAAGTGTACTTACTGCATTTTATCCAGAATTGGAGCCGATACTATTTTATGAAGTTAAAACAATTGAAATGTAAAATATGTATATTCTTTAGGGATATCTATAGATGCAGCAAAGTTATATGAAAAAGAAGTCAAACAAAAAATGCACGTGAAATTCAGGATAGGATAATAGTTTCTTTAGATAAAGGGAGGCAGATGTATAGGTTGGCAAGGGTACCATTCCATTTGTTTGATATAGATCATTATTAAGATACTTGCTTGTGTTTTGGGTGGTGCTTTCTCAAGCATTCGTAACCTCATGAAAACTAAATAAATAAATACATAAATAAAACTAGGCTGCACATAGACCAATGGAAAAGACTATTAACCAAGAATAGTGATCAGTACAATTTTGTACACCTGAATACAAAATAATAAATCAATAGAGGAAAAAATAAAAGAAGAAAAATGTTTTCTTCTTGCCTTTGAGAGGTTAAAAGCGAGAGGTTATAAATCAGGGTCATCTAAGCTCTGTTGTACCAACAAATGAACCTGAAATCTCTGTGCTTAGTATAATGAATGTTTGTTTCCTAATCACACAAAGCCCAAGTCTGATGCTACTGGCTACATAACTCTCCTTTTAGCAATGACTTAGGAATTAGAGTCCTTCTATCACACGACTCCATCATCTTGAAGCCCTTTCCTTCAAGCCATACATAAGAAGAAAATAAGCATGAGAATAAAGAGAGGGGAGATCTCTCTGGAGATTTTAGGAATCACGTCCAGAAGACGTGTGTAACTCATCTGTCCACAATCCACTGTGGACCCACCTAGATGTAAAAGGACCAGGCAACATAGTGTTTTGAGTGCTTAAGAAGGAAATTTTTATGCTTGGGCATGGTGGCTCATGCCTGTAATCCCAGTACTTTGGGAGGCCAAGGCGGGCAGATCACGAGGTCAAGAGATCGAGACCATCCTGGCCAACATGGTGAAACCCACTCTTTACTAAAAATACAAAAATTAGCTGGGCGTGGTGGCACGCACCTGTAGTCCCAGCTACTGGGAGGCTGAGGCAGGAGAATCACTTGAACCCGGGAGGCGGAGGTTGCAGTGAGCTGAGATTGCACCACTGCACTCCAGCCTGGCGACAGAGCAAGACTTTGTCTCAAAAAAAAAAAAAAGGAAATTTTAAAAGTTTGGTGAACACATAGTATTGTCTCTGTCACAAGAGATTTTTACCATAATGATATTCAATAGTCAATGTTTAAGTTACTGCCTCTATTCTGCTATGCTATAATCTCCCTTTTGTACATAGTATCTGCTATACAATAATCACATTCTAGTATAATATTCCTCTAATATTTGATAAACACACACACAAAAATTGAATATAGGTATCTAATTATTAAACATCCATGATATCTCTCTGGTCTCCTGTATGATTTACTAAAAGAGTTGTTTTCCTCAGTGTAAACATTAGTTCAGAAAGCCATACTGGTATTTACATAACATTAACACATGCCTTCATCATACTATTCTTAGGTGTTTTAAAAGTTGAAATATTAACATTTTTGCCCTGAAAGCCATAATTTCATCACCTTTCTCTCATTCAACAGAAACATAGCAACTCACTTAGATCTCCTATAGGAAAAAGATAAACAGCAAAGAGATACCCCAAATGAAAACTAACAGACTGCTGGAAAAAATAGTGCACTAGAAATTTTGCTGAACTGCTACTGACTCTTTAGTTTACAGCTTGATGTACTAGCAATATCAAGACAAAAAGGCAACATACAAGCCAAAGACAAAATTGATGATTTTTGCTAAATGTAACATAGAGAAAATAATCAAATGTTAAGAGTGGCAGATAAGGGTAGAAATTAAGAGAAGGTACAATTTCCAGGTTTGCCACTGTGAGACATTGAACAAGCTTGATTTCCTCATCTGTAAATTGGCCATAACAATGGTACTGATTTATTTTGAAGATTAAATGAATTAGCAGGTATAAGATGCCGCCAGTGGTGCCAGACATGTAATAAGTACTGAATAAATGCTAGCTATTATCATTTCACAAAAGAAATTTAACAAAGCTTTGATTGACACTAAAAAGTCAAAGACATGATTATCTTCATTATCCAGTTTCTTTTCTATGTTAAATTATACTAAATTAATTACAATTCCAAAAGAAAACCCCATTTATTTCCTGAAAACATTTTTAAAAATAAACATATCCTGCCTTTTCATATCCATTTCACAGGAAGACCTTTGTATTCAAATACGATACAATATTTAACTTTCACAAACATCTGCCTACACTTCAGTTTTTATTATTTTTAATAACCTATAATTAATGTAGGAGTTAGATGTTTTTCTTCTGATATTAAAACAAACCTCTATTTTTTTTTTTTTGAGACAGAAATTGCTCTGTCACCCAGGCTGTAGTGCAATGGCACCGTCTCGGCTCACTGCAACCTCCACCTCCCGGGTTCAAGTGATTCTTGTGCCTCAGCCTTCTGAGTAGCTGGGAATACGGGTGTGTGCCACCACACCTGGATAATTTTTGTATTTTTAGTAGAGACAGGGTTTCACTATGTTGGCTAAGCTAGTCTCGAACTCCTGACCTTGTGATCCACCCACCTTGGCCTCCCAAAGTGCTGGGATTATAGACATGAGCCACTGCGCCCAGTCTAAAACAACCTTCTTTTCGGTAAAACTTTGTTATTAAAATATGAAACATATGCACAAGTATACACATTATAAGCATACAGGTCAGTGAATTTTCACAGTATGAATATGCCCAAGTAATGAACACCAGGATCGGAAAAACACAGAACATTATAGCATCCCTGAAACTCTTTTTATGCTTCCTTCTAGTCATTACTTCCACCAAAGATAACTCCTATCCTTATGTGTTAAAGTATAGATTTGATTAGTTTTGTCCTTTCCATAAATGCAGTCTTACAGTATGTATTCTTTTGTGTCTGGTTTATTTTGTTCAACATTATGTTTGTGAGATTCAATAATATTGTTGTGGACAACTGTAGATTGTTAGTTCTTATTCCTTTATGGTAGCCGACAGTCTAGATGTAACACAATTTATTCATCCATTTTACTCCTGATGAGCATTTGGGTAGTTTCCAGTTTGCAAAAAACTTTTTTGGAATAAAACTGCTCTGAACTTTCTAATATGTGTTTTTGGTGAACATATGTCTGAATTTGTGTTGAGTATATACCTAAGAATGGGATTGCTGACATCATAGGTTATGCATATGTTTAGATTTAATAGGCACTGCTGAAAAATCCTCCAAGGTTGTTGAAGCAATTTTATCTTTCACTATGAGTAGACGTGAGTTCCAGTTGCTTCAACTCTTCACCCACATTTTCCGTTGCCCATGATTTCATTTTAAACATTTTGGGGAATGTGTCATGATGTTGCACTATGCTTTAAATTTATATCACCCTTATGTCTAATTAAGTCAGTTACCTTTTGATGCATTCATTTGCCATTTGATTATCCTCCTTTGTAATGTGAGTAAAACAGACTTCTTCAATTGGCAAATATATGTTTCAGTATTTTGTTCATTATTATTATACCTAGCTGGTTAGACGAAGCAGATTCATGTACTTGGTTTGTACTGAACAAAGTTAGACTGGTCCTCAGATGAACTGTCAGTAATACCCAGGAGTTGTAGTCAGACAAGGTTATTCTAACCCCAAACACTACCAGCTTATTTTAAAAAAAAAAAAGAAGAAGAAAGAAAAAAAGAAAAGCTATCTTGAATGTCTAGTTCCCTTCAACTCTGTAGCCAGTATAACAAAAATAAAAACAAAACACAAAACAAAAATAAAATGTCCATGACTCCTTACACCACTATAATATTCTCTGATCAGAAAAGAAAAGAAACAAAAACAAATTTTAAAAGCTAAAATGAAACGAAGCACTCCTACTCCTCTCTCAAACACATACTACGTCCTAGGTACTCTGCGGAGTATGCATACTACAGCATCCCCAGGAGGAGGTGATCCCATTAACTTCATTTATTTACAGGAGGACATTGAGACTCAGAAAAGGTGAGCAATTTTCTGAAGGTCGTACGGTGATAGGATTCAAACCAGATCATATTATATCAGATATCTCCATTATGTCCTCAACTTATCTTTTCAAATAAAAGGCTGACAGGCGATATGGCTGAGTCATGCCAAAAAAGAACTCCTAAAACTTCCTAGCTATGTAAGCTTGAATAACTGTGTCACTTTCCTGGGTGAGACTCAATTTACTCTGTCTAAAATAAAGAGATTATTCAAGGTTGTCTTGAGAGCCCCCTTCAAAAACTGATTCTGTGATTTTAAACACTTTTGAGTTCTACTACCAGAACCAATGTTATTCCCTTCTAGGTACAAGAAAATTGGCCTACTTAGATGTTGCTCTTTATTACTGGTCTTCACTCTTTTGTGATTTTTATCTTGCTTTATCGATAAACCTCAAGGTCACCGAAATAACACCTTCCCTGTTCAGTCTTCCCTGATTCTTTTAGGCTGAATTCAGATCTCTCCTAGAGTACTTACCACAGCATGTATTACATGTGCCGTTTGTGGGTCACTCTATTGCTAGACATGAGCTCCTTAAAGACAAGGACTGTGCATTACACATCCCTAGAGCCTCAACACCCTGCACTGTCACATAGTATGTAATTAATAAATGATAGACAAACGAATAGGTGAACAAATATTACTATCTCCATACACATACGTTGAATATTTGAAAGCCAGAGTTGGGACCTCTATGATTATTTCTAGTTACCCTCTATCTTTCATTCCCAGAAACCAAGCAAGGGTGTGACTATAAGCACAGTTCCAGCCTCGGCTCTCCACAGGAGGGAGAGCTTGGGGTATAAATTGCACCACAGAGTTTTTTCAAACTATAGTAAAAAGAGCCAGGGTTTCATACTTCCACATCAGTCAGTTCTTGGGTAAGGTGGAAGAGGGTTTCAAATTCCAGGTACTTCCTGTTCTCATCACAGGCAAGACACACAGTGCTAGTAGCCCAAGAGCAGTTGTTAAAGAGGGTATGGGTGCTGGCCTTTAGAAGCAAAGTACAGAGAAGAGGGTGATGGCTGTGAGTACACAGAGCTAGTCTGGGTTGAACTTTCACAGCCCCTGCCTTACCTTCTTTTCCCATTCTATTTTCCTCTGAAAAATATTATTAATCTAGGTAATTTGAGTGATACTGAAATTTGATTCCATATTTTATACTTGGAAACATTAGCTCACACTGTTCTCTTTCTTCATCAAACCTATTTTATACGCCGTAATTACCATGAAATGCCCTGAATCATTTCAGAGGAAGTGATCTTCCATATATTTACATCAATACCATTTAATTTATTTTCCCAGACCCAGAAGAGTATGAATTCTGCCCTACCACCCCCAAAGCATTCAATGCAGGAAATATTATTATTTTACCTGCTTCAACCACAATATCTGAAGCTATTTTTTTGTGTGTGTGTGCATTCAATTTGAAGTAGAAGATATGCCACAGGTCCTGTGTCCTGGATATCATGAAGTCTGATATAAATACATATAAAAAGTGCAAGTGGTCTATTTCAGCAGAACTCTATGCAGAGATCAGAAATTCACCAGGAAATAGGGCTTTGTAACTCCCAAGTTCTGGTTAGATTTTAATAAAATGTAAGCTTTAGGAGAGCAGGAAACTTAACTAGATATATCCATAATGATACCCTCAGTACTTTGAACCATGCCTGGCACATAGTGGGTTTCCAGGGCACATTTCCTGAATCAATTACAATTTTAATATTTCACCCACCTGAAATATTGTTCTGCGGTTTTATTTAAACTGGCTGTCAGCATGGAATGACTTCTGCATTCTCTCCTGGAAGTGGGTGAATTTCCATGGTGAGCAATTCCTCTATATACAGTTTGCAAATCATTTTGGGAACCTTCCAAATGAAAGGCACTGTATAAATATACCCTCCCACCAGCAGCCAGCCGGCTTTCCACCGGGGATGCATTTGCATCGCTTATGTACATAGTGTTTCATTTGGGGCATTGCTTTTATTTTTATGACCATAAAAGAAATATTCACAGTATGAACAATAATGTAAACTGCATTCAAGAAGATATATATTTGTATATTTTTATGATTCAAAACTTAGAAATCTGAAGGAAAAGCAGGCATGGCATTTTTCTTTCCTGTTGCTGTTTGCTTTTTCATAGCATTCTTTATTATTCCTGAACTTTATGGTGGAATTTTGCTGAAATGCTCAAGTCTTTGTCTGTACCTCGTTTGAGAATATGTGGTGGTGGGTTCAAATGAATATTGCTGGCAAAAGGCCTGAAAATGAAGAGTACTTGATGTTGCATTTATTCAAGGCTATAATAATAGTTTGCTTTAGCACAGCTTTTTGTGGATGGAGGCTTCTTTAAGGAGAGAAAGAGAAAAGGAAGCAACCTCAGGTGTAAAATACCTTCTAAGTAACTTAGCATGATAATGGAAACTTTCACAGATGGAAGAGACTTTGAAGAGATGGTATTTTAGCTTTCATAACAAAAGGGGGGCTGATTTCATAGAGCGTTGTGGAGAGCTAGACTTTGAATTCATATCATATGGGAAATGTTTAGTGAACTTTCAAATACACTGCCAACAGTATTCAATCAAAACCTCTGTAAATTATGTATTTATCTACATAGAATCATCTGCACACAAAAATGAACTGAATTATAACTTCTTAATTTATACATTTCCATAATTAAATTTAAACTGAATAAAATAACCCAATTCAGACGTATTTCCTAACCTTAAGGAGATTCTAGCCTTAAGGATTTTATTAAAAAGAAAAGCAACCCTGAATATTCAGAGTAATTTTATATAAAAAGTATCTAAAAAGGTAGATTAAATAAAACTCTTGTTCACTTCACTGAGTAGCTGGCAGCTGAGTAGGCTCTCTTTCTCTCCTTAAAGAAGCCTCCATCCACCAACAGCTGTGCTAAAGCAAACTATTATTATAGCCTTCAATGACATGAAATGTGGAGAATTAAATTTCAACTACCAATAGTTAAAGACAATCAGTAAGATCGTGAATTCATTTCAGGTGTTGATCATTCTCTTTCGTAAATACCAAATTTGATATTTTCTCACGTTTTACTACTAAAACAATGAAAGTGATTTTTGAAACCTTAGCTATAGGATAGCAATATTAGGAAATAGCTCACTCAGGTTATTTTGGGGTTTATAAAGTAGGGTTATATTCTTCATCTCCCAAGTCAGAATATTTCTGTAGCTAACCTTTAATTTCATACTCCCATTAATACCAACCTTGTTTCATTAAGATGAATCTGATGTACAATATCTTGACATTCTTCTTTATTAATAGAAAATAAAACAGCAGTTTCTTCAACTGAGAAAAGCTAGAAGAATGGAATTGATCTGCAGCCAGTTTTTACTACAAACCCCATAATGCTTTGCATTATAGCCTACAATCCCCATACTGCAGTGCCAAACCTACAGTTAACCATCATATTACTGGAAAGAAAAATAACAGAATATTTGAGAACTATGTAGCATGCAAGGATTCTATTTGAGTAGTAAATTATCAATTTGTTTCCAGTATTTTGTGATTTGCTTGCCTTTTCCTTTAGTAAAAAAGGCATATTTATGGATATGCACTCTATTTCCTCATCCTCAATATAACGTCGCATATTCTCAAATGATATGTCAAGGTATATACTTTCCATGTCAAAGACTCTTTTAAAAAAATATCCATCATTGAGTTGTGTAGTTTTCCACCCTCCTTTGGAGGGAGGTCAGCTTTATTCCGATTTTAAAATAAAAATCACAATACATTGTTTAATGCTCTAAACATCTGCAAATGAGAATTCAGTGAAGTAATTAAAATTCTTAATTAGATGCACCTTGCAGCTGCCGTTACTCTTAATTGGCAAGAATGCAGCTACATTTTGTTCTGACACATATCTTCAGAAGAGTTAGAGAGAGAACTGAAGGGAGGCAAGAGGAAAATGTTCCCACACAGTTCAAGATAGTTCGCACAAAGAGGATCCCATGGCAACAAACAGCGAGGCCCACAGTTGGCTCTGTAGGATCCAGGAATAGACAATGCTTCACCTCAGATTCAAACAAACACTTCCTTTCCTGGGTCTGATTATTTCATTTCATTTGAAATGAAAGCACTTTAAATCATCTCTTGAAATAAGATTGAAGTGGTCTAATGTTCACCTGTGTCCTCGAGATGCTTTTTCAAAGCTTCTAGATGCTCTCTGCAGCCCATGTCAAGGTAATAATCATAACTCCTTCTCTGTGTAGAATAAGAAACTGACTTGCAGAACATTTCAAAGAGAGGACGTGATTTTTGTACCATATGGAGCTGGACAGCACGTTGGCAACTGGTTAATTTCAACCTGTCATTTTATAGACAAGGAAACTGAGGCCAAGAGAAATTAAAGTGATTCCCTTGGGTAATTATGGCTACTTAGGAGTAGAATTTAGACTCAAATCTAGGATTTGAGGCTACATTCAAGACGTTTATTTTTAAATTTTGCTTGAAGCAATTACACTTACACTTGTAAATTGTGCCCCCCTCCCCGTCTGCTTGAGGTCTAGTTACTCACATTTAAATGGCCAACTGAAGGACTGTGATGGAAGGTATAGAAAATACAGATCACTCACGATGAAAGGAGGGGAATTTATTTCCTCTTCACCTCTAATGTTCAGTTCAGGCTGAATTATAGCATGTGGGGAAGAAGCAGGGGGAGAAAAACACTGGCACAGAAGATGTGAACATGGGTGAGTTAGCTTCAAAGAAACCTTGTAAGACTTGCCTACCAACTTTAACCACATTTTCCCTCTGCTTAGGTTGGAAATTTCAGTGTACTGCTCCTTCTTTCGAAATACAGATTTATCTCCCTGTCTAGTCTCCCTGCCTGCTGTTATTCTCACCTGCGTGCTTAGTTTAGTTTGTATTCGTTTAGCTCACATTTTACCTAATTTTTAAAGTGTTTTCTTTATCTTGATGTGTGTTTTACTCCCCAAATTAAAGCAGTTCTGAAGGGCCAAGGCTACTTTACCTATTTATTGTTCTATTTTTGGTTTATCCTGTTAAGCCTGCCATTACAAAAGCTTGTGAGATACATTACAAAATGGGTTAAGGTTTTCAAGTACATGGGCTCCAGGTGTTGAATGGGAAAGGTTGCAGGGTGGAGAGAGGGAAAGGAGTAACTAGAAAAGAGGCTCTCTGCCTTTTAATCATCCAGCCTACTCAGCTGCCAGAAACTAACGCTGTTGCTGCAGTGTAAACATTAACATTTTTTCAGGGTCTTGCTACTCCAAGTGTGGTCCACAGCCCAGCAACATTATTATGGGCCACGGGCGAGCTTATTAGAAACGCAGGGTCTCAGGCCTCACTCCAGATGTACCGAATCAGAATCTGCATTTTAACAAGACACCCAGGTGATGGTGTGTACATCAAAGTTTGAGACGCACGGAATCGCATGTGAGTGTTATACTATCCTAATGTAAATAGTCAAGGACCTTAAATTGAGCAAATAGCCTAATGTATTTACCCGTACTTGCTTTAACCCTCTTTCTTCATCACAAATTCAACTCGGAAACCAGCAGCGAACTCTTTTGTAGGGAACTCAATTACGCGGTGGATGGGAGGAGGATCCTCTTCAATATCCTCCTCTCCGCTCTTCCTCCCACTCCCACCCCCCACCCCGCACTCCCGGAGAGCCTTCCACAGGCACCCTTCTCCCTGAGCCCCACTCACTTAGGGAAGATTTTGCTCCTCCCCAAAACTGAAAGCGCGGCTGCGAGGAGGGTTACTGCTTGAAGGACTCGCAGTTTGCATGTCAATACAGACAGAAGCACTTTTGCAAAACTGCCCTTTAGAAACAATTATCATCTTAGCACCTGAGGTTTGTTTGGAGCAGCCCCCGCACCCCTTCCCTCTTGTAATCCATCTTAAAGTGATACGGAGAATGGGGGCGTTGGGGAGACAGTGATGGGGGTGGGAGGGTCGCGTGCAATAATAAATCTGTTTCAAAGAGAAGAGATGAAAAGGAGGTTATCAAGAGTGCGTCGGCTTAGGCATCACTCTCTGTATCTTTCTGCTTCCTAGAGAAATGGAACCATAATTCTAAGGTGGCTAAGGCAAGACTGTATAAGCATCCAAATTTGCCAGTCCACTTTTGCCTGGAAGGACGGACTTCCGTTATTTGAGGCCTCCCCGGGTCCTTTCCAAAAGATTCCCAGGCTACCCTCCTTCCACTTCGGTCTTCTGAGAACTAAAACTCGCAAAGCGGTGGCTGTCTGTGGATTGGCTAGTACTAAAATATCCATTGGGTGGCAGTAATACTATCCTCTTTATGACTTGCAGCAAACCAGAGAATGCATTCAATCAAATGAACCGATCTTGTAGAAACACTGGAATCATTTATGCATTGCAGTTTCTCTTTCTTGTTTTCGCTCCTTCTTCCCTGGGATATTTTGAGTGGATTGTGGCTATTAATCGAGATCCCGTGCTATTCGTGTTTTGCTTGTCGTTTTCGCTCAGGATTAGCATCATTCAAGGCAAACGCAAAGCTGCTTTTCCCACCACCCCCCCACTCTTTTTTGAAAAATCATTTTTGGGGGCTGCTGAAGAGAGCTAGGACCCAGGAGACACCTTCCCAAACAGCAGGGGTTGTGTGCTTTCACATAGCAGTACTGTACAAGGAAAACCCCGTCGGATCTGTTATTGCGGGATACTTGTGAAATATACATAGGATTCTTTCTTATGGCTGCATCCCGGATCTGGAAATTTTACTTGGGGACCAGGAGGATTTGAAAGGCTACATGTATTCAGAAGATTTGCAAGCAACACTCCAATTCTTGTCATAGAGCTCACAGACTTCTCACTTATCGGCTTTTTTCCTTCCTTATTTTTAAAGAATTATTCTTATTTTCCCCCCTCTTTTTCTGCTCTCTCCTCTCTCAGTCTCTCCTTTTCTATCTGCCTCTTCATTTTTCTCCTAGTCTGTTTTTTTTTTTTTTCCTGCTCTGCACCTGGATTGTATCTTCAGCAAACAATCGGGCACTTTGAGAACTAACTGGAGACAGTCTTGTAGGGAAGATCTGTATGGAATTATCTGCTTTTATGGTGAACTTGGCATTTGTGAATGGGAATCTTGTTCACAATATTAATTGCTAGCAAAAACAAGAAAAAGAACACAGGAGTAAAACGTGGATTTTTCTGAATACGCATTGTGATGACCAGCAATTACCTTACCGACTAATATCCAGAGGAGAATAATTTGGAAGACTGTTGTGGGTAAGGTCATTTTACATATGCAAACCCGTCAGTGGCATGAGCAAACTTGGGCATTTGTAATGGGAATGGGTGACTTGAATGATTGCTGCATCGCATTGATGGCTGTGATGTGGCCGTTATTGGCACTGAATGGAATAACTGCAGTTGGGTGTGTTGATGTATGTGTGTGTGCGTGTGTGTGTGTGTATGTATGTGTGCCCATATTCTGAGTGCAATTGAAAATCAAAGTATCACTCTCTCCCCCAATTATTTTGATATGGAAGAGTGTCTTGAATTAATTCTGGGAAGACACTCTTTGTTTGGATGCAATATTTGTAGCCCCTACATTCTGGAAGGGGTAGCGGCACTAAAAGAAACACTTAGTGAAGAACCCCATTTAAAATGAAACGAGCTACTCTCTGTGCATTAAAAGAAATATGTTTTCAACTCAGTGCAGCATTCTGCTGCATTTCACAGCCGCAATGGGACCAGGGACATCCCACTTGTCAAGTTCTTAAACTTTAAGGTGATAATCATCGTTAATTGTTCTCTAGGTTGTGGTTACTGGAGATTATTAAGTGCCGTGGGCTACTTTTTTATCTACTGGATTATCACTCAGCGTGAAAAAAGGAAAAGAAAAAGCTAAAAATGATGGCTAACATAGAGAAGAATAAGGCAACATTATCTTAAATATCACCATAGTGCTTTCTTTCTCAAGTTCAGTTGCCCAATCATATAATTATTTACCCAATACCCTAAATAGGTGAAGCTGAGACCCACGTGCAGGGGAGTCGAAGGTCTGAAAGCGGAGACCATCCTTTTATTGCAATGCAGCCAGCTTGGGAAATGCAGGCAATTAATTCATACTTCCCCTAACCTTAAGCTGAAGATGTGTCCTATCTGCTACATCTATTTTACCCTTTCGGTAAAAAGTTAGAGACTAGAACACTAAGGATGTTTAAGCATATTCTGCCTGGGAAATGGGATAAAGAAATCAATATTGATGACGTGGTTCAGTGCACTGTACTGCAATGCTAAAGTCCCATATTCAGTGCCTGTGATGAGAGAATGGAGCATTTACATGTGTTATAAATCTCACCTGGTAGATTGATCGGAAGGGGAGGGGAGAAGATATGTGGATATGTAGGAAGATGGATGGAAGTCGTGCATAATCGGTGATTATGTAACTTCATTACATCAGCGAGTTCCAGTCAACGATAGTGAGATGAGATGATTGTATAGAGAGAGGCTCCATCACCCTGTTAACTTTTGAAGGCTTGTAACAGCTAACAGAGGAGGAGGGCAGAGAGAGATTAGCTCCAAGGGTCCTGTAAACCTTGATCTCTATGGCAAATTTAGCATGAGTTTTCTCATAGTGAGTTTCAGAGGGACATCAGATCATGTAAGCTTTAGGGCTGGACAGGACCAATTTTAGCCACACCCGTGGAGAGTCAAAATGAGTCCACAATGTTTCAGAAGTGCCCCATTGAGTAATGGGGACTGATGATTCCAGCCAAGGTCATAGTTCTTTACCCTAGGATTGAAATATATGACCCCAACTGAATGGAAAGTTAAATTCATTGAAATGAAGACTGTGAACAGAAAGAATATTTAGGGTCCTTTCTTGCATTTTTCCTGGTAGAGCTTGATGCAGATTTCAGCCTGGTGGTTCCCTCATAAAAATGATGATTGCTTCCACAGTGTGTCAGAAATGAGTGTTTTATCCCTTTATCTAAACCATGACAATCTCTTTCTGGGCCATTTTAACCTTCTGGGAAAAGAGAAGTAAAAGCATTCAAAGGTAACAGTACCCTGTTGAATTACAAATCAAATGGCATTGGATTCATTATTAACACAGATCCCAGAAAAAAAGAGCAATCTATGTTCAAGTTTCACTTATTCAATGGTTTAAAAGACAGGTTGCAGCCGCCAAAGACTTTTACCATGAGATGAGATAAATGTACTGTGCTCACTGTGCAGAGGAGGGAATACTGCAGAATAAAATGTCATTTTTCCCTCATGTTTTATCTGGAGTTGTGATTTTTTTAAAGAAGATACACATCAGGTTCTTTTGGCCTTCTACTGTTTTAGGATCTGTTTTCTCCTCAATAGATCACATATTCACAAAAAATGAAACTTCTGAAATCCTAAGCCTGTTCAATTGAATCATCTTATTATCTAGTTGTGCTATTTCCTATTTCTCTTTACGTTTATTTTACAGAGAAGGCTAAATGACTTTTCTATCAGGGAGATGAGATGATTTTTTTCTGTTTTTCTTTTATTTCTCATATTCCATTTCCTTCCAGTCCTAAGGAGTAAGATGCAGAATCTAGACACCCTCTAAGTAACTTTGAAAAGATTTGCTTACCCTTAGTCAGAACGGTGGGATTGGGGAATGAAATTCTAAGGTCTGATATTTGAGGTGACTTTCATACTTCTGCAGGACATGCACAAACATTGATGTATTGTGCCAGTGGATTTGGAGGTTTGGCATTCATATTGTGTAGGAAATTGAATGTGAAGTTAACTCCTGATTCCTTCCTTCAGGGGTCAGGGTAACACAACGGCTGCTTCCAGGCTGTTGGTTTCCAACTATGTGCACAAATATAGTCTGTAATGATTTTTCCTGTACTCCTTCTTTCAATATTTTATAAATGACTTCCTCAGTTGTTTTCTGACGTAAGCCACACATATATAATCAAGCAGGGCATAGGTTTTCTAAGCTCAGTAGGATATGGAAATAATAGAAGGATGGAAAAGGATTCTGTACAAAAAGACACTGGTTGTGAAGCAAATATACATATGTAATTGCTAACTCCTTACTTGAAGACTGCATGTACTTCTATTAGGAAAGATAGTTTCAATCATGTTAATGGCACTTTATAAGCTGTCACTTTCTTTAGGAAGAAGATTATGTAACTAAGGCAGGTGATGGCATTTTTCTTAAGTATCCTACAAATCAATAATAAAAAGCTTTGTCTAATAGGAAAGCATTTAAACATGATGGCAGTGGGTAATTTAAAATATAGCATCTATTTTCTATTTTATTTCCATTTCGTCAGCCACAGTCATGTAGTTAGGTTAGAAAATATTTAGGAAAAAAAAAATACCATTTATGAATATCAGAGCTATCAGTTTTGTTTCCTGACCAGTTGCTTCAGCAAAGTAAGGAGATTTAGCAGATAAGTAATCACAGTATTCCTAAAACTAGAGAAAATTTTAAATTGAATTTTTGTTATGTTTGCAACACATGTGAACAAATCAGTATTACTTTAAAAATGACTATTAGATAAAACATTTTAAAGAACAGTTGAACTTTGAAGATTTATATTTCAGAATTTGTTATACACTGAAATGTTTGGGATATACTTTGACTTACAACAGATATGATATTTGGTATTTGGCAAATCTTGTGTTTTTATAAAGCAGACTACTCTATAATTTGTAGCAACAAAACAAGTGTTGATTATTGAGATTTAAAAGTAGCAAGTTTTCTGGTGATGCTCAAGTTATAAAGCATAATTATAATTGTACCGGTTGGGCAGCTATAGTTAAGGTCGCATCAGCATTTTTATTATTAAATTCCAACCCTATTTCCATTAGGTGTATTGGGAATCTCAAAGAGGAGAGTCCAGTTCTGTGAGACATCAAGGCATTGTAGAATTCCGGGCTGAGTCAGAGGGCTTGAAACTGTACTTCCGGCTCTGTCAGTTACTAGCCTTGTGACCTCTGACACCACATTTGATTTCTCAGTGTTCCAGAGAATCATTTTAAAAAAAATAAATAGTTGCATATTGCTCTACAGAAAGGAGATAATACGTGTCTAAGTATTTACCGCCATCCTATGCCTTAGAAATATATGGAGTTATTATTATTAAGGATTCCCCTAAGTCTTACGAATTTAGCCGTGCATGTTTTTTACACCCTTATTATAAATCTGAATAGGTGCTTTCTAGTAGCAATTACAGTTAGCTGTACATAATATTGTTCAGTGATTAACCAACAAAGACAAATTAAAAGCTTTGGTGGTTAACTTTCACTTAGTACTCAGTTTTTTCCAGAAGTACTCATATGGGAATATAGTTGTCTTAAGTAATTAAAACAATAGTTGCTTTTGAATAACATTCAAACAGTGGTAACTAAGGGTTTTATGTGTGAAAGTGTTTTATGCAGATTGCTTTTTAAAAAGATGCTTCTGAGTACTCTGGAGTTTCTGTTTCTGCTACCAAGAACACACAAACAAATGTACTCCAACTTGATGCTACCTCTCAAATTGAGTATATTGACCAGAAAGTGACTCTTGTCTCTCAGTATATTAACAAAAGCATAATGAATTTGAATACCAAGTATAATAGAGAAAAAAAGAATATAAAGATACCCGGTCTGTTTGGAATTTTCTAGTTGTAATAATTACTAACTTTCTTTAGGGGGAGGCAATCCCCCATGTGTCACTACTAAAACTGCATCTCTTTAATGTTCTTGTATCTTAACATAATGATATTTACATATATGCAAAGAGGATAGTTTAGTGTTATGAGCTCCCATGTATGTTTTTCAGTGAGTGAATAATCAGGTTACAGAGTTAGTTTTTATATTTTGGTTAAAGTAGAATTGGAAAGTGCAAAATTAACCCTGTAATAAATTAGTAGTCCTGGGCTTAAAATAAAGAATTTTCATGTTGTAGAGCAGCCTCCTCTTTGTAACTTCCCAGTGTCTTGCTTTTCTTTTCAAGGATTCCCAATATATTTTTGTTTCAGATGAATTTCATTATGCATGTTTATCTGACTTCATTGATGCCTATTAATAGCAAGCATTTTCTTGGTTTCCTATATTTAAAAATGCATATTCTTTACGTCTTATGGCAATACTTTAGATTTGCTCTGGCAGATTTATGAAGGAATATTGTATGAATGTGGACAGGCTGTTTATTTGACAAATTCAGCTAATCACCTTACAAATATGCTTTTTAATTCTCACCCAGAAAATGCCACCCTGGAGTGTCTTATACTGCATATAACATTCTGTTACAGTCCAACCACATGGCTCAATGGACATACTTATTTATCCATTAAGTATGCTTATCCTGACCATTGGTTTACAAGGAAAGATCCTTAATTGACATGCTTTTTTGGTATCCTTGTGTAGACACAATATTCAGGTGCCCAAACTCTAAAACTCCTGTACAGAGAAGGGATGAGTAGGTGGCTTGATGTTGCTTTCTTATCACACGATCTGAAAATCCCAGGCACTGAACTGTGAACAAAACAAAGGGAGAAAGAAAAGAAAGAGAACTAAAAGAAAATTTTACTTCTGAAAATTTTGGTCTTTCTCATTTCTTAAAAGTAATCACAACCTTAAAAGTAATCTTTTTCATCACAAGCTATTCAAATGGTTTGTTATGGTTACTATGTTCATATATATCAAATACAATAAATGGCACTAAATGAGCTACTTTGTTCTTACAGGAGCTACACCTCTATGAAGATAAACTGAAGAGTTAAACTAGATTGTATGTTGTAACACTACGTCAGGATATTGTGTGTAGAATTTGGACTCACTGAAAAAATGAAATGGATTGTGGATTATAATCATATAATTATAGACTTTTACTCTTTCAACATTTATTAGGTATCTTATACTTTATTTGAATTATAATTATAATAAATCAGCATATGAATAATCATAAAATTATTCATAGTAGTTTATCTTCTTATGACCTAATCAAAGTGAGTTACCTTATCGATGTTTTAGATTAATATGTGTGACTGAGTATAGCGATCTTCATCATCTTCTGGTGCAAAGTTCCCTTTTTAATTAAAAACATTCCCTGGAAGTCCACTTAATCATAGTTATACTTTCAGTATCCATTAATTGAGAAAATGCATGATAATAATAGTAAATTATTATGAATGTAATAACTCTTTAAAAGTGAATTTATGTATAGTCGCAACAGGGTCTACTTATATCTTTGAAATGCATTGTTTATTCTATCTACATAGAAAGTTCGGTGTTTATATAGATTCTAGAGTCCTTGGAGTAACAAAAGGTCCATATGTCTAGAGGCAAAATACTTGCATAATATATACAAATTAATCATGTTCATCTTACAGAGAAGATGAAAGGCAAGTGCATATGGTGGTGGTTTGTGGATCAACGGGGTTGAATTTCAGTATAGATGGACTTACAGTATATAATTTCCTAAGGATGTACATTTCAAGTTCCAAAATATTCCTATTCGAGTTTTAGGATTCAATAGTTGTAATTTAAAATTGGTTGATTTTGGAAAATAATTGCTTTTTTAAAAAAATAAAATAAGCATTGTTTTTATTGTAGGCGAAATAAAAATGAATTATTATAAATAAAGCCAAAGGTGATCAAAATCTCATAAAAACCTAATAGAATTATATGCAGTATAGGAGTAAAGGATGCCCCATCATGTGATTTTAAACAAGGAAATTGTGAACCAGAGGAATGAAGTGAAGTTTCCAAGATCTTCCAATTTGTTGGCTGTCTCATGATGCATGGTTTTAGTTCCTTGATATAAGCCCTGCTGGGTATTTTAGTTATATAGCAATATGTCCTGGCATACAGCATTATTTTTTGTGAGTACAGCTAATGTTGGCATATCGAATCCTTTGGCCTCTAGCTTACTTTATCGACTTGTGATCAGTCATCTGACTTCTGCACTCAGAATCTGTAGACTTTATTTTTCCTGTATGTACACCTGATTTTCGACCTCGTTTGATCCCTGGAGACACAATACAAAGGAGAGTTGAGAACATAGGTCACTGGTGGGTCTTCTTGTCTCTTCCATACTGTCCTTTTTCCCATTAGCTTTGTATCTTTCCACCTGCAGGGAATTGCTCTTCTTTGGAGCCTCTCCTTTCTCTGGACTTTCCTGAACATCCCTGGCCATCTTTGTCTCAGTGTTGCGTGCTACCTTCTTGCTTCCAAGGGATTCCACTAAGGGATCCTATCAAAATATCTTCTATCTATACTTTATCCCACTTTGACGATATTAAATTTCATATTTCATTTCTTCAACAGGATCAGTCTGCTTACATAAACAATAATGAACCAATTTTGGAATAATGAAGACAGTAATATTTTATCAGGTTTGCCAAGCTAGCATCATATAACTACCACTAAATGAACAAGATACAGCTTATGGGTGTGTGTGTGTATCCTCATATCCTCATGACTGCGTTAATATGTGTATCCACACACATACATGATTTTTGTTGAAATGTTTGACAAATGAATCATTGTTAATATGCTAAAGAGGAAAGTTTGGAATAACAGGCTTTATCCCTTTGTATTATAATAGTGACATTTCTAGAAAAGATGCCATTAACTTTTTTCTGACCCTGAAAAATAGCTTGAATGGACTGCATTTTAGATAATAAGGTGGAGACAGGGCTATGGAGGACATACTTTTGTTCAGATTGAATCCTGCAGTGCCCTCTAGAGTTACTGGGTAGGGAGCTGGTAGCATACCTGTATGAAGAAATGACGCTGGCTATGAACACTATGATGCTTACAACCTCTCTGCCAACTTTATTTCAGAAGAGACACATCCAGGAGAGCTAAATACAGTGGTAAAAATGGAAAAACTGAGAGAGTTAGAATGGTATCAAGTATTTTGTGTAAACAAAGCTTCATGTGGCCAAGGGAGAAAATTTGAATATAACAAATGGATCCGGTAGCTCTCAGTGTTTGGTTTTTGAATACTCCTGTTAAAGCTCCTAATTGTTCTCACCATGACAGAGCTCCTAAATTGTACTCAAGAGGCACCCAGCTCCACAGTGTGCAGAGTAAATGCATTCAAGGGGTCTCTAGGGGTTTTTTGACTCTGCTGTTTTTTCTTGTCGGGGTTCTCCTACAGGGCCCTTAGTAACACAGCCACAGAGCAAGCCGCTTATGTCAGTGGGTATGCTTTTCTCAGTGAGTGAATGGTTTAGCTTAGCTCCAGGAGGCAAGTGCCTGCCGGCCTTGTATTTCCAGGGCCCAACATTGTGCACAGCATATAGTAGGTCATCAGTATATCATTACACAAGCAAATGCTTAAACGCTTAGGGATAACAGGTCAGTTTTAGATCTGTGTTCTCCAAAACTCATGCTACATTATACATGGAGACAAAAGCTTCTGATTTAAAAAAGTAAAAAAAGGAAAATTGAGTAATATAAAGGAGAGATAATTAATATTAGGTAGTTTGAAACCTACAAATGGACTGAAGGAGAAGAAATCACCTGCCTGTCTTCCTCCCTCCCTCCCTTCCTTCCTTCCTTCCTTTCCTCCAGCCCCTTCTTCTTCCTTTCCCCTCCCTCCCTCCCTCCCTTCCTTCCTTCCCTCCCTCCCTCCCCTTCTTCTTCCTTTCCTTCCCCTTCCTTCCACCTCTATCATAGGTATTTAAGTCCCTTCACTGTGTAAGGGGATGCAAGAGGGACTGCAAAGGATACAGAGATGACTGATGTCATGTGTCTGGGCCCAAAAATGGTTTAGTCAGGGACATGACTACTAAACAAAATCACATATACCAACATCCCTTGGTATCCGTGGGAAACTGGTTCCAGGACCCCTTGTGGACACCAAAATCCACAGATGCTCAAGTCCCTAGTATAAAATGGCATCGTATTTGCATATGACCTATGTACAACCTCCTGTATACTTTAAATCATCTGAAGATTACTTATACCTAATACAGTGTAAATGCTATGTAAATAGTTGTTACATTGTATTTTTATTTGTATTATTTTTAAGTATTTTATTGTTCTTTTTAAGTCGTTTTCAAAAAATATTCCTGATCCATGGTTGCTTGGATCCACAGATATGGAGGGTCACCTGTAATTATAATTCAAGATAGTCTACCATACATACTTCTAAGAGAGGTGCCAAGTGTGCTACAGGCTCAAGAAAGGTTCAGAACACATGCATGTAGAGGGATTAGGCAAGGTCTGCTAAAGGAGGCAGCCTTTGTATTGGACTTTGAAGGAGTTAACATGGGTATGGAGATAGGACCTTCTAAATAGAGGGGAGATAAAAAATAAATATATTGTAAGTAGGACCAAATGGAGCATGGTTAAGGAAGATCCAATGTTCTTGTTTCCCCAGAGAAGGGGGTATATCATATGAAATGTAAGAAGATAAGGCTGGAGCCCTGAGCCTCCATGTCTGGCTAGCAGGAGCCAATGGAATGGTATTGCATGAGCTTAAGGAAAACAGAACATTGCATGACCTGCTCAGATTTATGCTTTAGGAAGAAGGGGAATGAATTAAGAGTGTGTATCTCCAGGTTACCATTGATTTCAAGTTGTGCGAATTTCCCAGTGACTCCTGAGTTTCACGCTTATTCCAATTTTCTCATGTGGAACTGCAGGCCTCAAACAGCCATCACTAGCTCCCTTCATTTTCCTCTTTCTTTTTTCCTTTCAAAGAATAAACCGCCGGATGTGATGGCTCATGCCTGTAATCCCAGCACTTTGGGAGATCTGAGGTCAGGAGTTTGAGACCAGCCTGACAAGCATGGTGAAACCCCATCTCTACTAAAAATACAAAATTAGCCGAGCATGATGGCACATGTCTGTAATCCCAGCTACTTAGGAGGCTGAGGCAGGAGAATTGCTTGGACCTGGGAGGCAGAGGCTGCAATGAGCCGAGATCATACCATTGTATTCAAGCCTGGGCAGCAAGAGTGAAACTCTGCCTCAAATAAATAAATAAATAAATAAATAAATAAATAAATAAACTAACAAACACACCACTGCTACCAGTGCTAGACAAATACAGAAGCCAGAATTTAACATTAGTTTTTATTTTTTCAAGCAGAAGGCAAGCTTCTGTAATGGGGCTGATACATTCAAATTATCTTTACTTGGTAGTGTTAGAAAGTTGCCACACACTGTAGCAACAATGCTAAGTGTAAACAATGTTTAAGTGTAACTCTTTTTTTTTTTTTTGAGATGGAGTCTCGCTCAGTCGCCCAGGCTAGAGTGCAGTGGCACTATCTCTGCTCACTGCAAGCTCCGCCTCCCGGGTTCACGCCATTCTCCTGCCTCAGCCTCCCGAGTAGCTGGGACTACAGGCGCCCACCGCCTGCCACCACGTCTGGCTAATTTTTTGTACTTTTTTTAGTAGAGACGGGGTTTCACCGTGTTAGCCAGGATGGTCCCGATCTCCTGACCTCGTGATCCGCCCGCCTCGGCCTCCCAAAGTGCTGGGATTACAGGCTTGAGCCACCGTGCCCAGCCAAGTGTAACTCTTTAATGACTACATTGGATAATGTTTAAAGTTTATTTCTTTACTGTGATGGCAACAGCAAAGTGACTCTAAAGTGACAATTCATCTGGAAGAAAGAAGTTGAAGGAAGCAACAGGGAAAAAAGAAAAAAGGAAAGTGCTTTATATAATGTAATGGCAAGGTGGAAATATAAATTTCAAACTGGTTTTATAGTAAGGTCATATGGAAGAAGAATATTGCTTTAGAGTAGAATGTACATCCAATGATAAGATAATAGGATTTATTTCTAACAAGTGTGAACTCTTTTGCTAACTACCAATAATTGTAACAATTTTGAATTGTAGATGGAAATTAGAAAGTGAGCCTCCTAGTAATAAAAAAAAACCCATGCTAGTTTAGTTTAAATTATTTTTCTTATCAAATACTTTATGCTTCTAATAAATGGAAGAAAAGAAATGAATAAGTATAGTTTTATTTCCCCATACTTTATCTGATCACTCTATATTGGAAGATGTAGTAAGCTGGAAAATGACCAAACGTTGAAGATAAAATGAGAAAAAATGCGATTTACTTAGGCACAAACTAAATGTTATGTACATCGTCCTTAGGATTCAGGTGAAAGAACAAGTCTCACCGTCTAGCTGTTGTGAAAACTCACTCACCTAGCCCTGAGGTTTCTGATTCGGTGTTTGGAATGCAGTATAGAAATTTGTACTTTTTTTTTTTTTTTTAGACGGAGTTTCACTCTTTTTTGGCCAGGCTGGAGTGCAATGGCACAATCTTGGCTCACTGCAACCTCCGCCTCCCGGGTTCAAGCAAATCTCCTTCCTCAGCCTCCCGAGTAACTGGGATTACAGGTGTGTGCCACCACACCCAGCTAATTTTGTATCTTTAGTAGAGACGGGGTTTCACCATGTCGGCCAGGCTGGTCTCAAACTCCTGACTTCATGAGATCCACCCACCTTGGCCTCCCAAAGTGCTGGGATTACAGGCATGAGCCACCACACCCAGCTGAGAAATTTGTACTTTCAAAAACATTTGAGGGCCGGGCATGGTGGCTCATGCCTGTAACCCCAGCACTTTGGGAGGCCGAGGCGAGAGGAATAACCTGAAGTCAGGAGATCAAGACCAGCCTGGCCAACATGGGGAAATCCCATCTCTACTAAAAATACAAAAATTAGCTGGGCACGTTGGCGGGTGCCTGTGATCCCAGCTAGCTACTTGGGAGACTGAGGCAGGAGAATCGCTTGAAACTGGGAGGTGGAGGTTGCAGTGAGCTGAGATTGCACCACTGCACTGGGTGACAGCCTGGGTGACAGAGCGAGATTCCATCTCAAAAAAAAAAAAAAAAAAAAATTGAGGTCAGTAGTATCACCAAGGTGTTCCTTGGGAGGGCTTCAACAGAAACCTCTCAGTCTCTGTCAGTATTGCTTTCCTCCTGGCATCATATGTTATTATGGATATTGGATGCTTTCTCAATATTTTCCAAAATGCTCCTCCAACTCAGCTTCAACTTTCAAGTAATAAGTCATATCCAACCACAATGGCACAGGGTAGGCCCCTACTATGCTGAAATCCTCATGCTGCCACTGTCTCAGTTGATTATCATGCAGCAATTGTGGCTCATTGTTGGCCCCTACTAATCACTGTCCTTCAGTCCTATTATGTGATCAGAATTGCCCCTTCCCATATGTATTTTAATGAACGCCTTCAGGTGAGTGAATGAGAAATACTACTTGAGGGCCCTATCTGTTGTAAGAATGGTACTTAACACAGGCTGTAGATGTTCAAGATAGTTCTTGCCATCTAAAGCTTATGGACTGGTGGGAAAGGCATATGTGTTCAATTGGGCTCCCTGGAAACAGACTCTGAGATGAAGACTTGCATACAGAAGTTTTAGTCACTTCTGAGGCAGACAAACTGACTGCAATGTGGTTGCAGCTGGGGCCTCAGCAGTTCCAATGAGAAGTTCTAAAGATCTGATGGTCCTTCAAAATGGTCTCACATTGAGTCAAGGGGTTGGGGCTTTCTATGTTCACGTCAGGCAGTGACTGGTGGGGGGCTGCTCCACAGGAAGGAGCATAATGTTGGGAAGACAGTTATTTGCAGCTGAGGGTAAATCCCAATGAGGGACTCAGCTGTGAGCCACCAACGGCAGGATGGGTATACAGGCCATTAAGAGAGGAATGAAAGTTATTTGGAACGTCTGACAAGATCATATTTTTTCCCTCACCCCTTGAGGCATGATGCAATAATACCATATGAAATTACCGAGGAAATGCTATGAAATCTTAAACATTTGTTTAAAGAGATGAAGAAACTAAATACAGTTGAGTACAAGGCCTTGCTCTATGTAGTTTTGCTTCAGAGAATGTGATTTTCTCAGGAATGTAGTTCAAGTCACATTACAGTTACTCCTGTTGTAAGTTACCAGGCCACAAATATCTAATGAGCATGTTCTCTGTGTCCTAGACAGAGAGGAAAAAGTGGAAAATTCATGCCTGGAGAGTTTACATAGGACCCTTTTTTTTCCTCAGTGGTTCGTGTGCTTGATTTCGAGTTTAAGGAGGGGATTTGGGGGTGGGGGTCAGAGAAGGGGCAAGGAAATGGAACAGAGTAGAGTGGGGCCAAGTTTCCTGAATTCCAAGGATAATAAGACAATTGTTTGGGTTGTACAGGACCAGGCTACAGAGGAATATTGACAGTTGGCAGAAGGCGCAGACTCGATGAACTGAGTGGTAGTGGCATAAGTTGAATGTAGATTTACTGGTACGGAACAGACAGTGAAAGCAGTGTTTCATTAGCATTAGCCAGTCTATAATTTGGACTGGAGGGGAACTAGTTTTGAATACGATGAATTTGAAATCATAGAAATAATATATCCTAGAGTTCAATTTTCACTGAAAGGAAACATTTCATATAACAGTATTCACTTTTATATTATGTGGAAATATTAATTTCCTTCCTTAATGCAAGGGAAGTGACATTACTTTAGGTTTTAAAAATGCTTTCTTCAACCCTAGTGAGGTAATAGGAGCACCTTCTATTTTTATCCTGTAAAGATTTTCAATCAAGTTAAATATACTGCCACTTAATTTTACCAGTAATTTTTTAAAGCACTGGCTGTGTCTAAATGGGCAACCATTCATTAAATCATAGAAAAATTGAATAGGGATGAACTTACTACATACCTTTACAGATACAAACATCTCTCGGCTGGGCGCGGTGGCTCACGCCTGTAATCCCAGCACTTTGGGAGGCTGAGGCGGGCGGATCACAAGGTAAAGAGATCGAGATCATCCTGGCCAACATGGTGAAACCCTGTCTCTACTAAAAAATACAAAAATTAACTGGGCGTGGTGGTGCATGCCTGTAGTACCAGCTACTCAAGAGGCTGAGGCAGGAGAATCGCTTGAACCTGGGAGGCAGAGGCTGCAGTGAGCCGAGATCCTGCCACTGCACTCCAGCCTGGTGACAGACCGAGACTCCATCTCAAAACAAAACAAAACAAACAAACAAAAAATATCTCAACTACCAAAAGATTATCCATTAACTGATATTCACTTTAATAAACAACCACTTTGGTGATTTTTTCCCTCACTTGACCTGACATTTGACTAGATGGTCAACTCAATTCAGTTCAACAAATACTTCCAGATGATCCACCTACTCCATGCTTAATTCACCTACTCCATGCTTAATTCAAGCACAAAGCTAGAATGAGCAATTTACTCATTGCCACAGCAACTGAGGATGCACATTGTTAAGCATTTTAAAAGATTTGTCTTAAAAAAATTAGTAGTCTTTGCTACCAGCACCTCGCTTGCTTTAAAAGCATTTGATACATTCCTTCTCTGACTTTGGCTTGATTTTTTTGGAATTAAAAAAACAAAAGTTGGCCAGCCATGGTGGTTCATGTGTGTAATCCCAGCATTTTGGGAGGCCAAGGCAAGTGAATCACCTAAGGTTAGAAGTTCGAGACCAGCCTGGTCAACGTGGTGAAACCCCGTCTCTACGAAAAATATAAAAATTAGCCAGGCATGGTGGCACATGCCTGTAATCCCAGCTACTTAGGAGGCTGAGGCAGGAGAATTGCTTGAACCTGGGAGGTTACGGTGAGCCGAAATTGCGTCACTGTACTCCAGCCTGGGCAACACAACGAGACTCCATCCCCCACCCCCCAAAAAAAAGTTTATGGTATTTTTAAAAGACCAAGAATTCAATGAAGGTGACACTCCTTTTCCATCACAATACTCTACTTGTGTTTATGGACCTATATATTTTATTGTTTCAAATACAAACTGTGAAGCTTATTAAGGAGAGTCCAACATTTCTATATATTCACTAGCTGTTTTTTTCATTAAATATAACTTCAAGGCTCCAGGCTCAAAAATTGTTCCATTTTTACTGATTGCATCATGCTATTTGTGCACAGCACACTTTTATTTTTGTCCGCATAGATTTGAAGCAATGGTTTTTTGACTCCGCCACACAATGCCACATCCCTGACAGTAGGTAAGTTATGTTCTTTTGCATTTTTTACTCAGGAGCTATGTAGGTGGTACGGGAGATGAGTGGCGGCTATTGGAACAGACTGTGCATCAGAAGCTATTTAAACCTCATCTGTAAGAGTTAAGAGTTACTATTTCCTGTTTCCAAAGTGAAAATTAGTTTTAATTTCGTAAATTTGTAATCAGAGAAGATGTGAGTTATTGTTCTAAGCATCTTCTTTGGACTCTCCCAATGTCTTGGTAGCAAAGATTCAAATATTAGTAAGTCTAAACTCATCTTTTATCAATTTGGGTACTCCTGCTGGCCCAATCTTATTAGTTTTAATGTTAGTGTTAGTGTTACTATTGGCTATGATTACAAAAGTATAAAAATAATATATTTAATAAAGCCTCATCATGTGGCTTCAGTCTAGTTTTGGGAACCTGAAAGGTATTATGAACACTAAAAGTTTAGGCCGGGCGCGGTGGCTCATGCTTGTAATCCCAGCACTTTGGGAGGCCGAGGCGGGCGGATCACCTGAGGTCAGGAGTTCGAGACCAGCCTGACTAACATGGTGAAACCCCGTCTCTACTAAAAATATAAAAATTAGCCAGGCATGGTGGCACATGCCTGTAATCCCAGCTACTTAGGAGGCTGAGGCAGGAGAATTGCTTGAACCTGGGAGGTTACGGTGAGCCGAAATTGCGTCACTGT